>NW_015646367.1:606675-632243 GCF_001515625.1 Sinocyclocheilus rhinocerous | reverse complement strand
ATAAATTAGAGTAATTAACTAATTAAAATGCAACAAGTAAAATACAGTAAAATGATAAAAAAAAAGAATGAATTGAAAATGTTTTTAATAATTTACTGTATCTTTCATGAAAAGTAGCTAGAATAAACAGTATGGTTATTTATATGGTATAACGCATATAAAGCTTATAAAATACACTACATGTATATAAAATAACTAAAAAGTTTATATTTTAATGATTTATTTTTTATTATTATTAAAATTAAAAATGAACTATAAAAATAAAATGCAACAAGTAAAATAAATCAAAATGATAAAATAATGAATTTAAAATATTTTTTATAATTTAGTGCATCTTGCATGAGAAGTAGCTAGAATAACCAGTATGGTTATTTATATGGTTTAATGCATATACAACTTATAAAATACATTACATGTATATAATAAAAATATAATAAATAAATACAAATTTAATAAAAATAGCTTTTTAAATGGCAGATTTTTTTTTTTACAATTATTTTTATTAAAATGATAAACATTTACATAAAACATTTTTAAAAATAAAATGTAAGAAGTAATATACAGCAAAAACGCTAAAAGTAATACATCTAAAATAATTTACTATATCTTAAACAAAAAGTAGCTAGAATAAACAGTACGGTTGTTTATATGGTATATTTTAATAGCACTCCTGATGGATTCTTATAGTTTATTTGCATGATGTTCACTTTAAAATGGTCATTTCATGACAAATCACATTTTCTTTTATCTTTCAAACTAAAATAACTTGAAGTATTTGTGAAAACATACACTACTGCAGTCTCAAAAACTGAAAACCTCACCCCAAGTGAAAAAGAATTATAAAAAGTACATACAGCATATACAATATGCAAACCATTCCTAAAAAGCAGAAGACAATGATCATGAAAAAATAAAACAAATGAAAGAAATGATAGGAGAAAATAACAGCATAGGGGGAACTGCAGGATTTCCGTTATTATCCGAGTTATCCTAAGACTGACAGCGGTGGGACAGATGTTTCTTCTCCGAAGGATGAAGATAAAGGTCGCAGCACGTCTGATGGAAAAGTGCGAGTCGAGGCCAGACGACGGCGTGGCAGCGACATGAACAAGAGAAGATGCATGGAAGTGACGGCAGGTGACTCATCACGGGAATAACTCTCCCAGAGAATGTGAGACGGAATGAGACGGACGGACTCGCTTACAATGGTAATGCGTGAGGGGAGAAACAGCAGGAATCACTCACTGCGGACTGAAATGTGAAGAATGGAGCGAGAGAAGCCACTGATGACTTCCTGGGGTAACAAGACACAACGGAGCGGGAACAAATGAGAGGAGACATAATGGGCCGGAGAAGAGAAAAGACGGGAGGAACCGAAAGGAAGCAAGAAACAGCAGAAGAAACAGATGAGATGGATATGGAGCATCATGACGCAGCTGTATGCCACTTTTACTAACACTGGTTGTGCAAAGGCCCTGCTGTTTATTGCTAATGAGCTATAAAAGCATTATGTAAGCGATAATGTACAGCCAGCCACAAAACAATTACACGACTCTCTGGAATACTTCATTCTGATTGGTCAGTCACAGCATTCTGCGGACAAACATTTTTATATAATGACACTAAACTGTATAATTGTTCACCCGGCCAAACCTTTTCCTTCATATCTGTGCTAGTTTAATGTCTCTCATAGCAATCTGCATACTCTTTGTGCTTATATAATAACATGATTTAAATTCATTTGATTTCAAATCTGATTCAGTGATTTATTTCCTTCCCTGAGGCTGTGACCCTACTGAACTGCATTGGTCACAGTACTTTACAAACATGTACTTGCACATGTACTTGAAATATGTACTTCATATTTTGCACAGACTGCAAATTGTTTAAGCCATTACACTGTACACAGCACAGTAAATACAGACTATAAATACATAGTACTGTTAAACAATGTATAGCGATGTCTATTGCACACACAACCATTTGTATTATTACCACTGTTCTTATGTGCTGCTGTTCATACTGTATATATAACCCTACATTTGTACCCCCATTTATATTCTGTACATACTCTGTTTAATACTGTATAAATATATAGCAACTCCACTGTACATACAAGTTATAGCTTCACTTACTCTGCACTTATCTGTATATAGAACACTATATTCTTGCACTTCTGGTTAGATTCTAACTGCATTTCATTAGCTCTGTACTTGCACTCTGCATAATGACAATACATTTGAATCTAATCTAATCTAATCTAATCTAATCTATTTGTGTCATCAATAATTAATGTTTACTATATTAAAACATATTTAAATTAATAAATACTTAGAGAAATATTAGCAAAATATTCATATATATATTTATAAAAATATAAACAATTATTTATACATATTTATAATTTAATAATAAGTAAATATTTGAGTAAAAGTTTTGTTTGTCACCAATCATAAATATTTGCTATATTTTAAATATTTATTTTTAAATAAATGCATACTTAATAAATAAATAAATATTTATAGAAATTCATAAATATTTGTTTATAAAATATAAATATAATTTATAAATATTTACAAATATTTAAGTCTATGTGCGCCATTTGTCACAATGGTTTGTTTGTGCCATTAATCATAAATATTTACTATATTTAAACATTTATTACAACAAATGCTAAATAAATAAATAAATAATTCATAAATGTTTGTTTATAAAAAATATAATTGTTTGTACATATTTATAAATATTTAAGTCTGTGTGCGCCATTTGTCACAAAGGTTTATCATCAATCATAAATATTTACTATATTTAAACATTTATTTCAATCAATCAATCAATATTTGTTTATAAAAAAAATAATTGTTTATATTTATAAATATTTATGTCTATGTGCACCATTTGTCCCACCAAAGGTTTGCCATCAATTACAAATATTTAATATTTAAATATTTAAATTAATAAATACTTAATAAAAATATTTCTAAAGTAATAAAAATACTCTAAATAAGTAAGTAAATAAATAAACAATTATTCATAAAAAATTACTTATAAATATTTGTTTTTAAATTATAATAATAATTTTTTTTTTTTTATATTTATAAATATTCTATAGTCTATGCCACGTGTGCCATTTGTCACACATTAATACAGGAAAAATATAATGCAAGTAATGTATTATTCAAAATGAATTTAGCTATGCAATGTTATTTTTGTGCATTCAAATCTAACTCTTTTAATATTATTATTTTTTGTTAATTATAAAATAAGAAAAATATATGCAATTAAATAAAATATAAAAGATTGAAAATAGTGACGAATAATTTTTAAATGTTTACGTGTATTTTACTTGTTGCATTAAACAATTTTAGAGCATAATTTTGATAAATATGAGATGTATATTAAATATATAAATAATACTGAGCTTTAATTTTTTTTATCACACAGCCAAGTGTTTTGAAAGAACAGTGGAGGTTTGAGAGTTTTGTTCATTGTTCATCTGTGCACGGTGTGAAAACTGGAACAAACGTAAGATGAAAGCCTTGCATAAGCACAAACTCTCTCTGTGTTGTGCAGCTCTATATGCTCAATCACTCAATGTTTGGCCTTTCTGTGACCTGTTCCTCCTCCTCTCTGGGTTTTGCTGCATGGGTAAGATCTCTGCACTGAGCGTTCCAGCAGAAACTTTTCCAACGAGAGCTCTGCCGCCCGCTCACTTAGACCGGCCCAGAACGCGGTCAGACTCTGAAGTTATGCTGTTACGTCCAGTATTTGACTTTGTGCTGCTGCTCTTGTTTTTGTGCTTAACAGCATATGTTACGCTTAGGGTCAGGAAGAGCATGAACCTCAAATCGAGTGAAGCTGCCTGTTCTCAAGAGGAACTGAAACATAATTTATCACCAGAGACTAGAAATTCAGAAGTTTAAAGGCTTAAAGGCAGACGTCAAAGGTTTTTTCAGTAGGAAATTCATCAATAGAATAGAATTCTGCACTTCAATATTTTAATACAGCAGTTAAGCAACTTACTGGCTGACTAGCTGAACTTACATGTAAAATGATGAATTATGTTTCTGGAAGATTTGTTCAATTGGAAACAAATGTAACACATTTTTTCTTCATTTTTTATTACCCATACGGAAATGTAATATATAATATGTAATGTCCTATATCAAGAGTGATATTTCCATATATATTACCTATAAGGCGGTATATCAATTTCACATATGTTCATTCTCTGGGTAGATGAAGATAAAAGGTTATAACATATAAAATCACCACAGTAAAATTTGTCCATATGTTAATAATATTTATATGATGTTTTTGGTAAATAAATGGTATTTTATGTAGCAACCATATATGTCAACAATATACATCTTCTTTATATATGCAACTTTATTAACATATCATATGTATACATAAAGCTGTACGTTTATATGTATATGTATATATTTAATATGTGAAATTGTTCCAATTTCTAATTGGTTTCATGTTCTTACTTCATATGACAATATATTTAATATATTTAATATTTAAGTCTATTTGTGATATTTGTCATAAAAATATGTGTTTATAAATAAGTGTAAATAATTAAATATGTAATAGAATTAGAAATAATTGTTTAATGTGCCATTTCTCACAAATCAATACAGGAAAAACATAATATAAGTGAAGTAATAATAAAAATACATTTTGCTATGTATTGTTATTTTTGTGCATACAAATCTCATTCATTTTAAACTATAAAATAATTTGAAAATAAATATAATTTAATAAAATATAAATTAAAATATGAAATGCAAGTAAAAATTAAAAATAAAAACAAATTATATAGAAAGTTAATATATTACACTTGCGTATGAATAGAGCACAGTAAATATGGCTGAGCAAATTTAAGGACCTCATAAAGCAGATTTAAGAAAGTAATGAGGCATAAGTACAACACAATATCTGAATGGAAATCAAACAGCACTATGTGAAATACTAATGCTGATCATTTCTACAATGATTGCAGCAGCAGAACTGATATACTCTAATTGGTTGATTATGCTGTGTGTGGTTAATTTGGCTATAGATATACAGTGCAGTTTGAAAACATTCATCGTTAAGTATGTAGGAGCAATCAGGATCTAACTGCTACACAAAACGAGTAAACTGCTGTGGTAAATTAGCCTCAGCAGAGAAAGAGGCTTAAATGAATGAAATATTCACAACCAGTTGTTTCATACGTTCATTTGCTAACAAGCAGCAGTTTCCTGTTGCCTGCAGAAAACCTTCCTCTTTCTCTACAACCGCTCGCTTTCCCTGAAATCACCCGGAACAAGTCATTAAAAACATCATCTCCTGCTGCGCAAAACCGCTGAAACCAGACTAATGTGGTCTGCTGGTCTTAGTTGGTTTTAATTGGTAGTTTTCATCAGGTCTGCCTGGAAAACTAGATGAAACTTCATACAAAAACAGAAAACCACCGTGGGCTGGTTTAAATGGTTTGATTTTCAACATTATGGAGACATTTATTTTTGGGTGAACAGCTATAAACTGAAGCTAAAACTAAAACCACAAAAAAATAAAAAAATAAAAAATAAAAAATAAAAAAATTAAATTAAAATGTATATTTTACTTAAAATATCAATGAACTGAAATAAAATAAAATATAAAAACTTCAACATAAAAAAAATATTTCAGCTAGTTTCAGCAACATTTCTTATTTTAGTTTAACTTGATGTACTAAAATAAATAAAACTGAAATAATATGTAATAAACACACACACACACACACACATACACACACACAAAGTAAAAATGACAAAAAAGCACAACAAAATTATTAGCAATACATATTAAATTAAAAACTTTAAACTATAAAATAAAATGAAAAACAAAATAAAAATATAAAAAATAAAAAGTAAAAATATAAAATATAAAATGCTTCAAAATATAAAAATAATATTAATACAGTTTATTAATAATATAATATAATATAATATAAAAATAATTTGAATAAAAACTATAATAGTATCTCAATGATACTAAAACCACTGGGGTGAAATATACAAAACAAGTCAAGAATATGATGAAGTCATGCATATTTCAGCTCCATCGAAAGAAATAATTTGATGCATTATGACATAAATTTTATTACAATAAGTGCACATTTACACACAATTGCCAATATAATAATGCTACCATTACTGTAACATGAAGTCATAATAATAATAATAATAATAATAATGATATTTAGGCGTTAGTACATCGTGGTACTGTCTAAAATTTATGCTCATTTAAACAGAAAAGTCTTTGTACTAGAGTAATGAGAATCACCATTGAGAATAATGAGAGTGATAAAGAAAACTCAAAAGAAAAGCATTACAGTAATGAGAACTTTGGGGGAAAACATGCTTAACTGTCATGAACAGAATGCATATGCAGGACAAAAATCTTAACAGGCTTCATTTTCTCTGCACAATATAGTTTCTTATTTCTTTCTTCGGATCTCAGGGTGAAATGTTTGCATGAGATTCCTGCTTTATCACTAAAGCAAGCTGCTCGATTAATGCCGCTAGCGCTAGTGCATTAAACAAATAGTCTCTCTGTCTATAAAAAAAACTAAATAATATAGTAATATATATATATTATTCAGAAAACAACAGTGAAAAAGCTCAAGTACAAGGAAATCTGTAGTGCTGATGTGATTTGTTATCGTGTCCTTGTTGTTTCATTCAGCCCTAGATTTTTAAAAATCCCTGAGGTTTTTCTTCAATAAAGCAGAGCTATGAGAGATTAACTGTTTTCAGACATTTTACAGTCAGACAATGGAAGCTCAAAGCGCATTTTCCACAACAGAACATGTTTTATAGGAATCCTCTATTACTCGATACTGATGTTCTGTAGCGGACAAAAGATCTGCTGTAGAAAAACAGCAGCAGAAAATTCAGTTAATAAACTCTTTGGGTGCAACAAACTCTCACGCAGCCTTCAAGCTGTGTAAGTCTGATCTTAATTCATTTTAAATTGTAAATGTTCGCTTCAGTATATATTTTGTGTACTGAGGAATAGGCATTTCCCATCATTCTCCATCCCAGCTAACAGGGAACATTCCCAGAACTTTGGCGAATGTTTTCTCAAAGTTATGAACAAATGTTCTTCTTGAAACATTAAAAGAACGTTCATTCAAAGTTGTCTGGGTTTTCGTAACAAAAATGTAATTGTTACATTGTCACAATTGATCATTTTTTCAATGTTGTGACTCGCTACTTGTTTCAGAATGTTCAGAGAACATTCAAAAGTAACGTTCCCTTAATGTTTTCTCTAACATTCGCATAACCAAGAATGTGAACATTAGAGAAAACATTATAGGAACATTCCATTTTAGAATTTTGCAAACGTTATGGGTACATTACTTTTGAATGTTGTCTAAACGTTCTGAAACACGCAGTAAGTAATAACATTTAAAAATATTTTCTATGAATGCTTTGCTAATGTTCCCATTAAGGTATGAAAAGGTAATTTTTTAATGTTTTTAATGGACCATTCCTTTAACGTTTCCTCTAAGAAAATTTTTAAAAACCAATTTAAAAGTGTTTAGAGAACATTCAAAAATAACCTTGGGAACATTAACAAAACGTTCTAGGAACACATTTTTGTTAACTGGGATGGTAACAAAAGACTGTTAAAATACAAGATAAAGCATGAATTTCACACCTAATGCGCATCTTTGCTTTTAGTTTCTGATGCATTGGTGGTAAACAAGCTTCCTGGCTTTATGAAGAAGCCAAAAAGAGAAAAAGAAGCATGAAATTATGCCACTCATTCACAATTAAAATAAATTCAGAAACTTCCGAGCTTACGCATGTGAATTATCCCAGCAGTTGTGCACGTTGTCTATGTGTGTCAGAAGTCACAAACACTTTCAAACGCTTCACGCTGCAATTGAAGTTTGGTCAAGTTATGCATTATTAAAAAGGTTGCACTTTGCTGAGCATACAGCACTAGACCATTTGCTTTCAAGTACCATCAACGGACACACTGCTATTATCCGTCTACGGTGAAGCTCAACGTGAAAACTAGCCTCGGGGAGCGAGAAATGCACATTCACTTATTTTGTACAGTGGAAAGTCACTTCCTGCAGGGTGTTCATTTATCCTTGACTTTATGCCTTTGTAGATTTACTAATGTTTCGAGAGCACAAAAGCGAGCGCTGCAGAGTTGCAGTGATATAAGGTACTCACTGAAGAGTAGCATGTTGGCATTGGAAGCCCCGAGGCGGTTGGAGGCGAAACAGGTGTAGTTGCCAAAGTGTTTTTCTGTGACGTTGGTGAAGAGCAGCAGGGAACGTGTTTTCTCGTTTTTAATCTTCAGCGTGTTATCGCTCTCTACCGGCCTGAGGAAGAAGTAATATGACAGATCACATGTTAAAGTAAAAGCACTATGTGCTGCTTCCCATGGTTCACAGCGTCTGTTTCGCTCACTTTGTTAATGCTAGCTTACCTTCGGTCATCCCGGTACCATTCGAAGGACGCGGTGGGCACCGCCATAGCTTCACAGCGTAAGATTGCAGTTTTTCCCAGCTGGGCGGGCATGTTCTTTACGTCTGTGATTACTGGTGGATCTGAAGACCAAACAGACAGTGTACTGAAGTTAAAGTATTAGCACTTGTTGTTCAATTAAAGCAATAATTCATTCAAAAATTAGAAAAAAATGTGATCTCAGCGTCATGTCATTTCAAACCTGGAAGATGTATTGTTTTAAAAAGCTTTTCTTAATTTAAATTTAATTTAATTTAATTTAATTTAAAAACGTCCCTAAAAAGTGTCCCTTTTCTTAATTAATTGCATGATAAAAAAAATAAAAAAAACGCAGGAGATTTTGTTATTAAACTGTGATGCAAAAACTTTGTAAAGTACGGGAGTCCTAAGAGCTATGCATTATTATTATTACTATTATTATTATTATTATTATTATTATTTGTCTGATTTTATCAACAGATGCTAATTTTATAGTTGTTTGACACTAGAAAATAGTTCATAGTTATAAATAGTTAAATTATTCTATTATATTGATCCTATTATGCTAGTATTATAATTAAGTATAAGTACTATAAAATAAGAAACCATTATTAGTCAATGGAATCAAAGAAAGTAAAATCAATTCAAGACATTTTGCCTTAATATTTTGCTCCTCAAATTAATTTATCTAGTTTTAATGATGTTTAGATATTTTACTGGAAAGCAACAAATACTACAGTTCAAAAGTCTGAGGTCAGTAAGTATACAAAAGCTCCATTAATTTGATAAAAAAAATCTAGTAAAAACAGTAATATTGTGAAATATTATTACAATTTAAAATTTCAATTTCAATGTTTTCTATTTCAATGTATTTAAAAATGTAATTTATTCCTGTGATGAAAAACTGAATTTTCAGTCTTGAGTATCCCATTATCCTTCACAAATCATTCTAATATACTTAATATTTTTGTGAAAAAAAAAAATCAGGACATTTTGTTGAATAGAAAGTTCAGAAGAACAAAAGAAGAATCTTTTGAAACATTATGTCTTTAACATCATTTGATTAATTTAAATGTCTCATTGACCCTAAAATTTTGAATGGTAGTGTACTGTATGTACTTATATATTTGAAGGTCTACATGAAACTGTAAAGAAATACAAGAATGATTTTTGTTGTGGAAATGTAATTAAGTTTCTACAGTATTCAAGAGCAGGACAAATTCTCTGAAATAATACTTAAGTGTAATAATGAAGTACAATTACTCAACCCTGTGGAGTTGAGAGGACACAATGAAAAGATAAAGAGTTTAATTCTATATGCGGCTGATCGCAATCCAATTTATATTTGCATTACTCAATCACAGAGTGTTCTGAAACGCTCCCAACGATCTCATTAGGATGTCACTGTGAGCTGCTGACAGGAGCAGAGCGGCTCGACTTACAGTTGACGGTGACCTTGACGCGGTGCGTGTCTGGCGGAGCCACGCCATTATTGGTGATGCATTCAAAATCCTCCGCTTGATGCCGCTTGATTTCTGTGATTTCCAGAAACTCGCCTTCGCTCATGAGACCGTCTGTGAAGACAAAAGACGAGAGGGTGACTGAATACTGGCGCCGTGGCGCAGAATGTTATACGTTAGTGTAATTGGGTTGATAGGTGTTCCAGAAGCAGCAGCATTGTTCCAGAGTATCATGTTAAACAAAAAAGGCCCGAGGACACAGCAGCAGGAACCACGGGAATGACTTTCCTTATTCATCATGTAGCGGACACTCTTTATCCGAACCGACTTTTGGTCGGCGCACCACAAGGGACGGTCCTGCTGGAGTAAACGGCTGTTGAATGTCTTGCCCTGGAGCGCAATGGCGGCACGGGAATTCAGTGATCTTTAACCACTACACCACCTCCTCTAACACGACTAAACCATTTAACCACTTTTAAATTTTAAGTTTATTTCAACAGTGTTCAAGGTGAAGTGTGTCATTTCTGAACCACTAGTGGCACTGAATGGAACTCTAATCTCTTATATAATATATATATATATATATATATATAGGCAAGAGAACATAGGCAAGTTGATATTCTGATCATATTTTTTTTCCCAAGCATTCCATTTTACCAATTCCAAACCACATCAATCTGAACAACTACTATTCATTTTGTATTTAATTATTTATAAGTGATATATAATTTTCCATGAAGGCTGGAAGTAAAAAACTCCTCAGGTGTGCATAATTATTAGGCAGGTTTCCTTTTACAGATACATTGAGCCAAAAAAAGATATTGAACTCAGACTGAAAGTCAAAAATTATTAAATGCTCATGAGAAGGATGCAACACTAATGCAATACTAGAATTTGCAATGTTAAGGCATGACCATTGGATGGCAAAATGCTCATTGGGACAGTGTGGTCACAAAAAACAGGTGGAGAAGAAAAGACAGTTAACTGCAAAATAATTAGGAATTAAGGTGAATAATTAGGTGTGAAACCATCAGGAACCATGATTAAATACACAAATGATAGTAGTTATTAAGATTGATGTGGTTTGGAATTGGTAAAATGTGCTTGGAAAAAAATGATCATAATATCAACTTGCCTTACTATATATACAGTATATAAAATCTGCCTAGCAACCATTTAGAACTTCTTAGAAAACTGCTTAGCAACTGCATAGCAACTATGGAATTTCTTGGAAGCAACATCCTAGCAACCACTCAAAAACCTTTGCAATAGATGACCAAACATTTATATTTAAAGTGCCCCCATTATGGATTTTTGAAAATTACCTTTAATGCAGTGTGTAACACAGCTCTAAGTGAATGAAAACATCCTGCAAAGTTTTAAATCTGAAAGTGTAGGTGCCACCATTACAGGCATAATGAAATGAAAATGAGACCAATCGGACCAATCACTGCAGATTAGCGTCACGCAAAGGAGGGGTTTGGAAAAATTAATCGTTGAGCAAATCGTTTGGGAGTCCTTGAGCAAATAAGGTAAAAATAAATGGATATTATAAGACAATGAAAGTGTTTTTTGACCATGCATGCATGTCAACCTGTTGTTGGGGGCTCAAAAAAACCAAAATATGAACCTTTCATAACCCATAATAGGGGCACTTTAATATAAACCTTTATATTTACTTTTATTCACATTTTTTAGTAAACAATTTTACACTTTCTATCTCCAGTATATGCTTTACTTCTAAGCAACGCCCTATTAACTGCTTAGTAACCACTCAAAACACCTTAGCAACAGCCTTGCAACCACTTAGAACACCTTAGCAACCATTTAGCAACTTCCTAGCAACAACATCTTAGCAACAGCCTATAAACCAGTTAGAACTTTGACAACTGCCTAGCAACTTCATAGCAACAATTTAGAACCTAACAACATCCAAGCAACCACTCGAAACACCTTAGCAGTAGCCTTGCAACCACTTAGAACATTTTAGTAACCACCTAGCAACATCATTTTAGCAACTATTTAAAACACCTTAGCAGCAGCTTACACACCAGTTAGAACTTTTTAGTAACTGCCTAGCAACACCCTAGCAACAACTCAGAACCTAGCAACCACTCAAAACCCTTTAGCAACAGCCTATAAACCAGTTAGAACTTTATCAACTTCCTAGCAACAATTTAGAACCTAGCAACATCCAAGTAACCACTCGAGACACCTTAGCAACAGCCTTGCAACCACTTAGAACACTTCAGTAACTACCTAGCAACTCTCTAGCAACATTTTAGCAACTATTTAAAACACCGTAGCCACAGCTACTAGTTAGAACTTCTTAGCAACTGCCTAGCAACTCCCAAGCAACAACTCAGAACCTATCAACCACTCAATAGTGATCAAAATCCCTATGAATAAGTCACAGTTACAAAGTGACTTATGAATGAGGAACATAAATTAGTAACCACCTAGCAACTACTTAGAACCTCTTAGCAACCACCTAGCAACTATTTAGAACACCTCAGCAACCACCTAGCAATCATGCTGAATAGAAGATTGCCTTTGTCTACCTATATGCGTTCTCTTTTTAAGCATTGCCCTAGCAACCAATCAAAACACCTAAGCAACAATTTAGAACCTAGCAACATCCTAGCAAACACTGAGAACATCTTTGCAACAATAAAGTTGCAACCTAGCAACTACTTAGCAATCACATTGAACAGAAGACAGTCTTTGTCTATCTACTGTATATGCCTTCTCTTTCTAAGCATTGCCCTAGCAACATTCTAGCAACCAATCAAACACCTTAGCAACCACCTAGCAACTATTTACAACACCTTAGCAACCACCTAGTGATGTCTTAATCACATTGAACCGAAGATTGTCTTTTGGTCTATCTATATGCATTTTCTTTGCAACTGCTTAGTAGCCACTCAGAGCATCTTAGCAAAAAGTCAGATATCACACAGACATTAGGAAATGTGCACCCAAGCAACCCCTCAAAATAACCACTACCTGCAACCACATATCAATGCAGAGCCTATATAAAGACTGCTGTCAAACGGCACAGGCCTTATATAACCTTCACACTTCACATCTCTCCTCAAACTACACTTATATAACCTTCAGACTTCAAGCTCAAATTCATACGATGAACTTTCCTTTCCTAGTTATGTTTGCAGTTCTGTTTGGTGCTTCCAGTGGAGCAGAAACCACATACTTCACCTTGATTAAAATTAATTTCAACAGAATAAAATGTATTTATTTAACAAGAGCGGAGGCGAGTGACAAACAGTCCACGGAATAAACTGAAAGGCTTTGATAAGAAACTCAAGTCTGCGTCGCTCTCAGATAAATATCATAGAACGTGTGTTGGGGAATTCAGTGAGCTTTATTTACCGGCCATTGTGAACTACAAAAAGTCTGTCTCGCACCTCTAAGGCACTTCTTTCCCTTTAGCGAGACGAAACAGACAACAACACAAATCTGTAGTAACAAGGACAAGGGTGGATTTGCCTCTGTGTGATGAAAGTGACTATTATTAGTACAACAATGACAGCGAGAACAGATACATTTGGAAGCTTGTTTCTGCCACAGAATAAAAAATAAAAAAGGGAACTGCGACTTTTTATCTCAAAAATCTTTTTTATTGTAATTGCGAGTTTATGTCTCACAACTCTGACTTTTTTTTCTCACAGTATTGAGTTTACATCTCACAATTCTGATATAAACATGCAATTCAAAGAAGTTAGAATTTCAATATTGACTTTTTCTTAGAATTGCGTATTTGCATCTCACAATTTTGACTTTATAACATGCAATTGCACAAGAAAATTGTAAGCTGACTTTTTCCTTCAGAATTGGACTTCATAACACAATTGAGTTTATAAATTGCATTAAACTCGCAACTGCAAGAAAAATTCAGAATTGCATGATATAAACTTGCAATTGCAAGAAAAAAAGTCGCAATTGCAAGAAAAAGTAACAAATTCACACAATTGAGTGAAAAGTCAGAATTGTGAGAAAAACTCACAACTGCATGAAAAAAGTCAGTATTGGTAGATATAAACTCACAATTGTTGGAAAAAATTCAGAATTGCGGGATATAAACTCGCAATTGCGAGAAAAATGTCAGAATTAAGAGACAATCTCGATTGTCAGAAAAGAAGTCAGAATTGCGAAATATACAATTGCGGGAAAAAGTCAGAACTGTGGGATATAAACTCGCAATTACGAGAAAAGTCAAAATTGCAAGTTTATATCTCAAAATTCTGACTTTATTTTTCACAATTCCAAGTCTATATCTCGCAATTCTGGCATAACTCGCAATTCTGACTTTTACTGACTGTGATTTAATATCCCATAATTCTTTATAACAGAATTGTGAGAAAAAAGTCAGAATTGTGAGATAGAAAGTCGGAATTATCTTTTGTATGTTCTATCCCGTGTTGGAAATGGGCTTCTATAGATTCACGCTAGCTTTCTCATGCAACCATTTTCATCTATAACAGTCAGAACTGTTCTCTCAGTGTCAACAAGAATAATCCACTTCTTAGTAGTATCTCTCTGGCTTCAGCCAATGGAGAGACGGAAAACACAAAGGCAACCGCACACCTTTTAATTCACAACCGCCGGGACTTTATTCCACAAATTCGGCACCTTTTCTAATTGAAGATTATTCCGGAGGATTATTAGCACAGCTACTGAACTGGAGAGGATTATTTGCAGCTGCCGACGCCACCGACCGAGTACACGCTAAGGTTTACAGCAATGTTATTCACTCATTCCATTAGCGTAATAAATATCGTTCGTTCCCCCGTGACATCTTCGTCAGGCCGTGTGAGCACCCGTCTCAACCCACTGGGGGGGAAAAATCATCTTATCCTGACAAAGAGGGTTTACAGGTAAAGAGACTGGTACGTCTCGCACGCTTCGAGCTGAGATGCTTACTAAGTAGACGCTATTTGTATTTATTTCTCACAGTTGTGACAAGCGCATTCCCATGTGGCCAGACGCATTTGTGCTCCGCTGCAACTGGAAAATTTCAGTGACAAAATCAGCTTTAGAAACACTTATAATGGCTGGATGGAATCAAATCAAACATCCATCCATCCATCCATCTATCTATCTATCTATCGACTTTGCTTTATTATTTAAAAATGACATTTATATGAATGTCTTGGAATTTGCTTGTTACATTCCAATTCTGCATTATGTTTACTATCTCAATTTCAATTCTGCAATTCAACTGGAATTTAACCATATAAAGCCTGACATATTAGTAAAAAAAAATCTGGTTATTGAACCTTTAGACAAATATGATATATTTATGGCTGTGATATACTGGGAATATGGATGAAAATCTTTTATTTAGAGGACCAAATTTAAAAATTGTGCAATTTGGTGCAGATGCTGATATTTATATGGCCAAAATTTATATATATATATATATATATATATATTATCATAAATTTTTTTTTAAATATATGTATGTATAAGGCTTTATGGCTATGATATACTGGGAATATGGTTAGAAAAAAACAATATTTTATTCAGAGGCCCAAACTGAGCAAAAATATGCAATTTGACGTAGATGCTGATATTTGTATGCAAAAAAAATATAAATAAAAAATGAATAAATAAAAAATCTCAACAGCAACAAAACAATGAGATCTTTATAACAGTATAGCAGACTATTTACATAAAATAATATACAATTCAGCTGTCGCTCATTATCGCCAATAAGGTTTTTCAGCAACGTTTTATCATGTTGATCATTTAGAGGCCTTAGAAATATGTGCATCAAATCTACAGCAGGCTTTATAGGGTTAAAGGCATTCTTAATATAAATGTGAGTCTCATAATGCAGCTATATTTCAGAAATCACATTAGAGAGGATTATGCTGCACAAAGGTACTCAGTGTTCACAGGAATCAACCATCATCCTGTTAGGATTATATCTACATTCTATGAGATACGAATAAATCGGTTGTGAGACTCAGAAAAAAGCCTCACTAGTCAATAGATCTTCTGCTGTCACCTTGAATGACATTGCATCCAGCTGTCTCTGTCCATGTCTGTGGACACTAACATGAGCATCTATGTGCGCATGTCGCAGCTTGGATCTGCTAGTTAACATGTACAGGACAGACTGTGTGTGGGTGGCCGGTCTAATGATGAATGAAACTGACCCATCGAACGCATGATTAATGCTGGTTTCAATCCTCATGGATGTGCATGTGAGCCGTAAGCCAGTCGACGGAGTGGGCGTGTCACCTGTCAACGGAGCGTCAGGTGTGTGATTGTGATGTCATCGCACCCTGTCTGCTTCCCCACAGTGTGATGTACAGGTCCAGATGGCTTTGTGTTTCTTTGGCCGAATCTACACGCCCAATTTCTCGCCCGGCTGCTGACAACCAATAGCTCCACCGCAGTGACTCGCGCTGAATAACAATGTGGCTCTTTCTGTCTCGCTTTACGCCCCTCTCTTTATTTCTGCCGTGCCGGTGGGTTATGAGGTGCAGAGGAAGTGCTGAGTGGGGAAAAGCGCAGACCGAAAGATCTGCAGACAAGCTATGACTACAATTATATGCAGAGTAGGAGAAAGTTTATATCATGATAATGGTATATGTCACAGTGTGGTTATTTTTGCTGAGATTTCAATGGAAAAAAATAATTAATATATGCAATATGATACATTATTTATTTATTTATATTTTACAGCTATACTTTTAGATTTTTTAAAATCTCTTTTAGTTTGTATTTAATGGACACAAACCGATAGATCGGATTATTCATATTTAAAACTAAAGACTCAAAGCAGCAAAATCCCTTCGGTTGACACATTCTACACATTTTATAGCAAAGAAATATAACTAGGTCACCTTGACCTTGTTTACACCTGGTATTAACATCCATCTCAAATGATCTGATCAGTGTTAACAAAAAAAGTCCAATATGTTAAATTGCCAATACATATTGCCAAGACTGCCTTAACGTTTCATTGTAAGTTTAAATGCTTACACATCTCAACATTGCATCCCCAACCACTCATGTGACACATAATCACTGTGACTAAAAATTATTTTTAAACTTTGCTTTTAAAAAAAATGTAAAAAATTTTTTTTCAACCATTTGATTAAAACATTTGGTAAAGGCTGCACATATACATATACATGCAAAAAAAAATGTATGCACCATGTGCTGTAAATTTCCTTGTGCTGTAAATTTCACGAAAACCTGGTTACATTTCACCCCCCAAATAAAATAAAATCTATGAATTATTTATGAATTTTGCATAAATAAAATTAGTTAAAAAACAAATATAAAAAATAAACAAATAATTTACTTTTAAACCTTCTTTTTGCATTTTTATAAATATTACGCATATTTCCATATATATATATATATATATATATACACATATATATACATATATATATATATAAATGTAACGTAATAAATAATAAATGTAACAATATATAAATATGTAAAATAATGATACATTTTATACATTTACATTTTATTTTATTATATTTTATTTATATCTATTTTTATTTTGAACTTAATAGAAAAAAAAAAAACTATCGGATTATTCATAACAACTGCCTCAAAGCAGTCAAACAAATATTGTATACATACACATACAAAAATATACAGTAAAAATATAATATAAAAAATATAATAATTTTTTCAGAATAAATTAACAGATACAACCATACTGTATATATTTTAATAAGTTTAAACAATAAATCGCTTTTTATATTATGGTATATTTTTGGCATTATAGAAATGAGAATTTCTAGGAAAAAATGTTCTTAATTGTGAATTATGCTTTTACTTTTGCATTCCTGTAGCTCATGATGTTAACAGTGCCAATGTCATAGGTTTGATTCCCAAGAAATGCACCGCCTGATAAAATGTGTATCCCCAATGCACTGTCATTTTTGGTATGGAAAATGCATTGCATGTTCAACATCAATCATATGCTTTCATGAAATCAAAGACCCTTCCCTTGATAATTGTAAGTGGTCACTGGACGGATTTGAGATGCATGTGAATACCAGGCGTAAAAGACGATGTGCTTGGCTGACCATTTGTGACCAGATCACTTGAATGCGTACAATAAGCACACAGATATAGTGAGTGTACACTACATAGACACACTAGAGGTTTAGTATCTGAGCTCAGCTGCTCCATTCATGTGACGCTGGTCCGTTTCCAGGCAGAGGGACTCTTGAGTTGATTTCAAAGGACTAAGGATCAATTGAAAAATAAATGACAGTAAATGATGATCCCCACCGTCCTGTAATCATATCGTGAAAAGATTAAATAAAAAATGCCCTCTCCTGTTATGCATTTCATCACAGCCACTCGAAATGAATGCAGCTAATATAAACGGTAATGAAAGTTATAAATAGTATGATTATTGATAACTGTGATTATTAATATTGTGGCAGGAATGATAATGGTGACAAAGATGATGATGATGGCACATGTTGACAATTATCACTCTGGTTGTGGCTATAATTATTTATAATGAAATCTGAGCTGTAAATCGCCAAGACTATGTTCATAATTGCATGCTACTCTTATTGTTTCTCTAGTATACTGTGTACAGTATGCACCTTTTATACATGAGATACCCATACAACATTGGTCAAAATGTGCAGTATGAAACCAGAATACACTATGTTTTTAAAAGAATATTGTTTGATTAAAAGCATTTGGAAAATGCCATACATGTACATGCACAAAATTACATGTAACATTTTTGTTATGAAGCACGTCCAAACACAATTAAGTGATGTATGCGGAAAAATCGAATGAAAACCTGGTCATGTAAAAAAAAAAAAAATAATTGCATAAAGAAAAAAAAGTATATTAAGTGATGTGGCCGAATCTCACGAAAACCTTTTCACCACAAAATCAAAAGGAAAAAATAAGAAATTAAATTTTGCATAAATTAAATATAAATACAAATATGTAGCATAGAAATAGAAAATATCATGAAAACCTGATCACATTTCATCCGAAAAATCTAAATAAAAAAATTAAATAAGACTAAACACATTAAAAATGTGGTGATAAAAATGATGCATTTTCTTTGTGTTCCCGTTTCATGTTCATAACATATTTCCACCAAAATAAAAGTTCAGAACACACTAAGCTGTGTAAACAGTATCCCACAATGCAATGTGCATAACTTGACCTTCATTTACAGTATAACAAACTGACAAAAATGACAGAAGAGACTCACATCTGAAGTCCTTCCAGGTGACGGTCGGCTCTGGTCTGCCCACCGCCAGGCAAAAAAGATTGACGTCATCGCCTTCATTCACCGATTTATCCTGCGAGATGTTCACTATCCGGGCCGGCACTGCAAAAGTGATTTTAATTATGCTTAATAATAACAGAGTGAATATATCACGTCTTGACTGATGTCAAAAATCAACCATGGTTTAGCCGAATAAATTTGCTGGAGACGGGTTGTTTGTTTCAGGGGTTATAAATGATTCCAATCAGCTGTTTTGGATTAAATTCCCAAAGCAGAGGGCAATGCATAATGCCGGCCGGATAATGAGCCGGCCCTTGAATTTAAATGGCCTATGATCAGAGCTTTAATGAAGATGGCCACAAATTTGGCCTGCGAGGCATTCTCAAGCAGTCCATTTTTCAGGTTTCTAACAGGGCGGAATACTTCCGATAAACTTAAGATTGGAACCAAAGCAGATCCATTGCTGTTGGAGGAGTGACTGGGGGGTGTAATTATTTTCGCTCATATCGCACTAAGACTAAAATTGAGGGCACAATGGTATCGAGCAAATATGGTCATCTGTCTGCAAAGCTCCGTGCGGCAGATAAAAGCCTGTGTTTGGCGAGCCTGCCGGTTGGCCAACAACATACTCGAGATGCATTTTAAAAATGCTTCCCCTCCTTTTCGCACTTCTTCGCTTTGATATTTTCAATCTTGTGCAATAGGAGAATGCACCACGCACGGCGCCATATACATAACGATTGACAACTTTCAGCCGGCGGGGTTGGAGTAAAGGGAGGGATGCAGGCAATCCATCAGCGGATCGCGTCAGGCTGGATCGCAGGACCTCTTACTCATGTTGCTGCTGACGTGACAGTCGGCACGGCCCGTGTCCCGCCCCGCACAACCGGTCAACTAAAGGCCTTCTGGAAGATTACTGAGCATAACCACCCCTCGGATCCTGATCACATCTGTGCCAGCCCCTCTTGTTTCTTTGGTACCGGGATTCGAGGAAATGTTCATTTGTGCAATTGTTTCGTATGAGTTCCATGGCAGAAAGGAGAACATCATGGCACGTGTTGACAATTATCACCCTGTTGTGAATGTAATTATCAGAGCTGTAAATCACTAAGACTATTTTCATAACTGCATGCTTCTGCAGTATGAAGTACTGTGTACAGTAGGCACTTTTTATGCATTAAACAAGACTGCACTGCAATTTTATGCTTTGGTACCACATTGGTCAATACATTGCGTAGTATACGACCAGAACACATAATGTTTTTAAAAGAATATTGTTTGATCAAATAAATTTGGAAAATGCCATATATAGATGCACAAATTTACTTTGTAATAAAATTTCATATTTTTTACAGTATTTTGATAAAATAAATGCAGCCTTGGTGAGCAGAAAACATTTTAAAAAATCTGATGCCAAACTTTATGCATTAAACAAGACTGCACTGCAATTTTATGCTTTGGTACCACATTGGTCAATACATTGCGTAGTATACGACCAGAACACATAATGTTTTTAAAAGAATATTGTTTGATCAAATAAATTTGGAAAATGCCATATATAGATGCACAAATTTACATAATGCATCATGTCCAGACAAAATTAAGTGATGTATGGGAAAATCTCATGAAAACCTGGTCACATCTCACCACAAATTCAAAATAAAAACTAGAAATTATATTTGCATAAAAACAAAAACAGTAATTATGACTTTATATATTATCTGAATTTGGACTTTATTTCTTGCAATTTTGAGTTTATATGTTGGAATTTTGATTCTGATTTTTTTCCTCATGGTTGTGAATTTACGCTATCAAGTTTTTAAAATAAATTAAAATTTTTATTCAGCAAGAATGCATTAAATTGATCAAAAGTGACAGTAAAGACATTTAGAATGTTACAGATTTCTATTTCAAATGATGTTTTTTTTTTATCTTTCTGCTCTTCAAATGATAAAAAAAAATTGCAGAAATCACGGTTTCCAGAAAAAAATGTGAAATCAGCATATTAGAATGATTTCTGAAGGATCACTGAAGACTGGAGTAATGATGCTGAAAATTCAGCTTTGATCACAGGAATAAATTAGATTTTACAATTTTTGATAAAATAAATGCAGCCTTGGTGAGCAGAAAACATTTTAAAAAATCTTACTGATGCCAAACTTTTAAACAGCAGTTCATACACAGTATATCTCACAATTTTGACATTAATTGTCACAATTTTAAGATATAGGCCCGGTTTTATAGACAGGGCTTAGCCTAAACCAGGATTAGGCCATAGTTCAATTAGGACATGAGTAAAGATGCTGAAAATTCAGCTTTGATCACAGGAATAAATTAGATTTTACAATATATTCAAATAGAAAACCTTTATTTTAAATTGTAACAATTTCATATTTTTTACAGTATTTTTCCAAAATCATCACAATTAAAAGAACCAAAGACTTAAACTACTTCAGTCTGTGTGCATTGAATTTATTTAATACATGAGTTTCACAATTTGAGTTGAATTACTGAAATAAATGAACTTTTCCACGACATTCTAATTTATTGAGATGCACCTGTACAGTAGTGTAAACTAAATGCGTCAGATTTAAATTTGGCAACATTGGTTACTGGCAACTTTTTTTTATATTTTTATTTTTTCTACAGGCTTCTATTGAAATTCTGATCACTAAATTTACACACATTTCTGCCAATTACTTATTTTTCTGGACAACTGAAATGGGAGGAAACCTGTTTTAGAAACCATTCATATTTTTTGGGGCTGTAGCCCCTATTGCATTTGCATGTTTTCTTTATTATTGCAATTATTTTTTGTGTTCATTAGTGACGCAAAATTATCACTTTTAAGCGGCAGGCAGATGAACATACCCTGAACGATGAGGTAGACGTGGGCCGTACGGGGCTGGTTTTTGGCCTGGAAGCTGCATGTGTAGGGTCCCTCGTCTGCCACCATCACTTGCTCAATCTTAATGGAGAAGTCGCTGTTGTTGTTGTTCACCAGGGAGACGCGTGAGTCCAGGGACCACTTATCTGTGCCCGTAAATAAGATGTTGGAGCGGTTCAACCACGCCTTGTGAGTGACCTCCTCGTCTATCTTGCATCTAAGAAAGAGAGGAGATTGAAAAGAACAAGTTTGTGGCAGATACAATTGACTCGTTTGAGAGCATTTATTCAACTTGACGTGAATACAAACAAGGTTGTGAGGGGCAGACGTGTGTTAACGTTCACAAATGACATTTTTCATTTTACAATTTTGAGTTTATATGTTGGAATTTTGAAAAACGTGCAGTATACAACCAGAACACACTGTTTTTAAAATAATTTTGTTTGATAAAAAAAATTTGCAAAATGCCAGACATAATTTACATGCAGCATGTCCAAATACAAAATAGTAATGCATGTGGGCAAATCTCATGAAAATCTGGTCACATTTCACCACAAAATCATAAAAAAAATAAAAAAATAATATTTTGGATACAATTTTTTAATAAATGACGCCACAATGACACCAAAATAAAACGTTGATCACATTTCACCACAAAATCAAAAGAAATAAATAAGAAATGATATTTAGCATAAATAATTAAAATATATAAGAAACATAAATATTTTGCATAAATAAAATGTTGCATAAATAAATTATTTTACATTACATTTTTATGTTACATACAATAAAATGTTGGCCACATTTCACCACAAATTCAAAAGAAAAAAATCAGAATTTATATTTTGCACAAATATTTAGAATATACAAAAACAAAAATAAATAATATATAATAATAATAAATAATAATAAATAAATAATTGACACAAACAAATGTTTTATTTTAATGACAAAAAAGTTGGCCACATTTCACCTCAAAATCAAAAGAACATATTAGAAATTATATTTCTGCATACAGAAAACAAAGCATATTTTGGAACCACTAGCATTTTAAGAGAAGTACTTTAATCAGAAATGAGCTTAAAGGTTAAGAGTGTCATTTTTTTCAACTTGATGAGAATAAAAAAGGGTTGTAAAGGGATAGACGTGTGTTAATGTTCACAAATTACATTTATATCCCTCAAAGCCTGGTTTTCATTTGTTTTAAATAAAATATTGCATCTATAGACTAACTTCCATAGGCAATTACTGTGATGTCATTGAATGAGTGCTAGTATGAAACGGTTTCTTTGGTAATCGTTACAACTCGCTCATAATGTCCGGGTCATTGAATATAGCTCATTAAGCTGACTAATCAGACCAGTGGTGATTGCTTTCAAACTACACACAGTGTCACAAACACACAGTGACTCGACCAGAAAAGCCCAAATTGCCATCTAAAAAAAAGTGGTGTTATGTTTATCAATGCACAAATAATCAATATACATACATGAATCCTCTACTGTATGTTATGGAAGAATATTCAGGACTATTTTTGAAAGGAATTGCAAATTGTATTTTCGATTGCGTTTTCCATATGTGGACGCATAAATTGGGACATAATCCAAATGCAATTGCAAATCTTGCATTACCGTTTGCGATTATCCCCTGCTGACAGCGGTTAAGAGCCACAACGGTACGCACAATAGGTCAATATTCACTATTAACCAAAGTCATTGAATGAGTGCTAGTATGAAACGGTTTCTTTGGTAATCGTTACAACTCGCTCATAATGTCCGGGTCATTGAATATAGCTCATTAAGCTGACTAATCAGACCAGTGGTGATTGCTTTCAAACTACACACAGTGTCACAAACACACAGTGACTCGACCAGAAAAGCCCAAATTGCCATCTAAAAAAAAGTGGTGTTATGTTTATCAATGCACAAATAATCAATATACATACATGAATCCTCTACTGTATGTTATGGAAGAATATTCAGGACTATTTTTGAAAGGAATTGCAAATTGTATTTTCGATTGCGTTTTCCATATGTGGACGCATAAATTGGGACATAATCCAAATGCAATTGCAAATCTTGCATTACCGTCTGCGATTATCCCCTGCTGACAGCGGTTAAGAGCCACAACGGTACGCACAACAGGTCAATATTCACTATTAACCAAACGCTTTTCACCCGTCTCAACAACTCTCACGGTTTACACTCCGATTGATGTGAGTAAACAGACAGTGCAATTCTACACTTATTACTGTATATTTTATTCCTCACTTTTAATCTGTAATAGAGAGAGTGTCGTGCCTGCTTCAAGATCTTTTACTGGAATAAAGTTGGCTTGACTTTGGACGTTCGATGTTCGCAAATTTAGGGACCGTCTCTAAAGTTACATACGACATTGGTATACACTTTTCTAACTTCAATAGCATTTGAAGAGAATGACTCTTCAATGAACAGTCATGAAACCAACTGTAAAGTGTTCATGTAGGTGTCAGTTATAAATAAACTGTAAATCATATGTAAATATTGTTATTTTTTTCTGTACCGAATGGGCTCAAACACTATATACAGTTGAAGTCAAAAGTTTACGTACACCTTGCAGAATCTGCAAAATGTTAATTATTTTACCAAAATAATAATTGCAAATAATAATAAAAAAGCAGACGTGCACTCTAAAAAATGCTGGGTTGTTTCAACCCAACTTTGGGTCAAATATGGACTAACCCAACTTTTGGGTTAAAAATTTAATGTAAAAATGTAACCCAACGGTTGGGTTAGTCCATATTTGACCCAAAGTAGATCTTTTACTGGAAGAAAGTTGGCTTGACTTTGGACGTTCGATGTTCGCAAATTTAGGGACCGTCTCTAAAGTTACATACGACATTGGTATACACTTTTCTAACTTCAATAGCATTTGAAGAGAATGACTAACAGTCATGAAACCAACTGTAAAGTGTTCATGTAGGTGTCAGTTATAAATAAACTAAATCATATGTAAATATTGTTATTTTTTTCTGTACCGAATGGGCTCAAACACTATATACAGTTGAAGTCAAAAGTTTACGTACACCTTGCAGAATCTGCAAAATGTTAATTATTTTACCAAAATAATAATTGCAAATAATAATAAAAAAGCAGACGTGCACTCTAAAAAATGCTGGGTTGTTTCAACCCAACTTTGGGTCAAATATGGACTAACCCAACTTTTGGGTTAAAAATTTAATGTAAAAATGTAACCCAACGGTTGGGTTAGTCCATATTTGACCCAAAGTTGGGTTGAAACAACCCAGCATTTTTTAGAGTGTGGTAATTAATATTGCTATTTAAATATGACAGGCTCATAGCTCGTAAGACATAGAAAATACAGTTGCAAATGGACTTTTTCATTTGAAATTTGGCAGTCACTGTGCGTTCGCGAAAGCGAAAACGCAAACGGTAATGCAAGATTTGCAATTGCAT
>NW_015646367.1:585974-606607 GCF_001515625.1 Sinocyclocheilus rhinocerous | reverse complement strand
TTCGCGAAAGCGAAAATGCAAACGGTAATGCAGGATTTGCAATTGCATTTGGATTGTGTCACAATTTATGCGTCCACATATTGAAAACGCAATTGAAAACACAATTTGCAATTCCTTTTGAAAATAGTCCAGAATATCCTTTCATAGTATGTCGCCTCAAATGTTTAATTCAGTTTGCAAGCACATAAGATGGCGATAAAACGGTTAATATTGAAGGGACGGCGTTGAATAAACCAATACAAAGCTTTTTCTTTGTCACTATGTCCTGGCAGGCATGTTCAAATCTTTTTCTGGCATTGTACGCCATGCGGAGGATGCAGTTTTGCTCTGGAGATCTGCCCTCACAAAAGCTTTTCTCCTTCATCCAAAATATGATTCACATCTGCTGATGAGTAAACCCCATTTTAAAACATTTGGAGTCATATAAATGATTTGTCATGAAGAATTGCTGAAACATATTTGTTGCCTTGAAGCAACATTGTGTGGGAGTGGAACAGATACGGATGCAGCCGCTATAGAGAATATTGCAGTTATCATATGTTTTTATTTATTATTATTTTATTTATTATTTAAAAAAAATGATACTTTTCAAATAATCAATTTATTAAATATTCATTTATTTTAGTATTTACTTTTTTTTAAGTCCTCCCAATTCCTAAATATAACTTTACTTATGCATGAAAACTGAATCAAGCATTTTTAAACATTTTTTTTTTCATAACGCATGCAAAAATATCATTATAGGTTCATTTCAATAATTCAGTGAAAAAGACACAGCACTATCACACTGCTTATTCAAATGATCATTTATCCATATAAATTATTTAGGTAAATTTATAATTTAGTGAAAAAAACGTAAAATATCACAGCACTATCACACTGCTTATTCAAATGATTCATTTATCCATATTATTTTTCGGTATTTACTTTAAATTTAAAATTCCCCAATATAACTTTTCTTACACATAAAAACTGAATCAAACATTTTTTTATAATGCATGCAATAGAGGGTTAAATATCATTGTAGGCACATTTCAATAATTAAAAAAGTTTAAAATATCACAGCACTAATTCATAACCCTTTAAATTACGAGTAATAACAAAATAATATTAATGACAACTAAATAATGTCTGCCATTAGCCACTGGCTATTAAATTATTAAAAATGCATGGTTGCCACATTTGAATTATAATTACTGAAGTTTTATCATAAAAAAATGCTTGATTGCGTGATGTTTCCTAAAACTTTAGTTGTTATTTTTTCTAATTATATTACATTTAGATATAAAAAAAAAAAAATACAAGCCAACAGTGGATATATTGCTAATGTGTGCACAGAGGGTTGATTCAGTAACGTAATCTGTTCTCTCTCAAATTAAAATGTCTATTTGCTGACTTCAATGGGGTCTATAAATACATTGATTTCAGTGGTGCAAAGATCAATGTTCACTGGACAAGAGGCTCTAAACATGTTATTCTGGGTCCCGACTGGATGCTGTGCTTCACTGGGAGTCTATGAGAGCATCATGAGCACCATTTGCACCAAATCACCTGATTTGTTTATTGGACAGTGAGGTTTGCATTGAAGTATTTTCATCCTGAGAAGTCTGAAAGCTTCTCTACACAACCAATGATTGAGTTTCAAAAGGAACGTTGGAGATGCAGTTAGTTGAAGTCAGTCTCACCACATTCGGGTCAGTGCTCATAATCTTGTCTTTTGCCTGCTGGCATTTGTAAATAATGCAAAAATGCAATTCAGAGATTGGTAGATTTTTTGCATCAAGTGTTGCCACTGTTTAAGTAGTAGCAACACTGAAGACAGCAAAATAAATAAACAGATCGAAGAACAAACGCTGCCATATAACAACTGACAACTGCGCTTCACATGCTACTGAATCAGACGAGTGACGCCATCGGTCGAGTGATATGCAGGAACCACAGTTGACCTCTAGATGTCACTGTTCTGCTCTGCTCTTTAAATGGAGAAGTCGTGACACATTTAAGGCTTAAATATCACTCACATTCATGTCAGCTTTGACTTTCAGCGTATCAAACTGTGATATCACATCAATTCCCATTCCCGGTGCAGTTGTGTGGAATAATAATATGGTGCTTTTGAGAATATGAACCCCTGACAGCAGGTTCAGGAGTTCAATTGCTGGCTGATAGACTGAAACCAAGTCATTTCTGCCCGGAAACTGACTAACAACAAGACTAGAGAGAGTGAAATTAAAATGTTAAAAATGCACCCTCCAGCGAGTGAGCATGATAAGAGCAGTAGGGCTGGGCGATATGACCGTGTATACTGTGTGTGTATATATATATATATATATATTGCTATCAGTAGCATTATTTAAATGTGACAGCGATGGAAAAACACAGAATATTGTGAAAATAAAGGGGCATGTACCAAACGAGTCAAGACGAGGAAGAAAACGGGTGATTGTTAGGCACAAGCAAAAGCTTGGCAGTGTTATTTTAATATTATTTACATACTCTTTTAGTATTTTTTTATATTTTGCAACTTTATTTCTCGTAATGTGTCTTTATATCTTTATATTTAAAACTTTATTTCTCATAATTGTGACTTAATTTGTCACAATATGGCTTAATATTTAACGATGTGTCTTTATCTCAAAAACACCACTTTATCATAATGACTCTATTTCTCATAATTGTGGCGTAATTTACCACAATGTCTCTCTATATCTCATAATTGAAACTTTGTTTCTCATAATTGTGACTAAATGTCTCACTATGTGTATTTATATCTCACAATTTGCCACTTTATGTCTCATAACTGTGAATTACTTTCTCACAATTGGAACTTTATTTCCCATAATTGTGACCAAATATCTCACAATTTGTCTTTATATCTTACAATTGACACTTTATGTCTCATAATTGTGACTTAATTTCTCATGTCTTCATATCTCACAATTTCCACTCTATTTCTCATAATTGCGACTTAATTTCTCACAATTGGAACTTTATTTCTCATAATTGTGACTTACTTTCTTACAATTGGAAATTTATTTCTCCTAATTGTGACCAAATATCTCACAAAGTGTCTTTATACCTCACAATTGCCACTTTATTTCTCATAATTGTGACTTAATATCTCACAATGTGTATTTACTGTATATCTCATAATTGCCACTTTATTTCTCATAATTGTGACTTAATATCTCACAATGTGTATTTACTGTATATCTCATAATTGCCACTTTATTTCTCATAATTGTGACTTAATATCTCACAATGTGTATTTACTGTATATCTCATAATTGCCACTTTATTTCTCATAATTGTGACTTAATATCTCACAATGTGTATTTACTGTATATCTCATAATTGCCACTTTATTTCTCACAGTTGTGTCTTATTATCTCACAAAGTCTTTATTTCTCACAGCTGTCACTTTATTTATCAAAGTTGATTTAATTTCTCACAGTGCATCTTTATATCTCACAACTCTCACTATATTTCTCTTTGTTTCTCATAATTGTGATTTATTATCTCACAATGTGTCTTTATACAGGCATGTCACAATTGCAAGTTTATTTGTTGTAATCGAGTTTACCTTCTGTAATTGTGACTTTATATTACACAACGTGACTTTTTAGTTCTTCTTTCACATTTTATCTCACAATTACATGTTTTATTAGTTAATTTAGTGAGTTTTCGGTCAAAACCACCCCTCCCTACGGATCATACAGATCATTCCAAGAGAGTAAAAGAGTGTTTTTAAATCACACGACAGAAGGATGCAGGTGCACTGTGAAATCACCTCAAAATGACGCTTTCTCCTTCCAGCACGGTAATGTTGTCGGGCAAGTGTCCGAACTCGGCCGCCTGAGCACCGGTGGGCCCTGCCAAAGAAAACGAGAGAGGAGAGACAGTGAGCATACAGCAGTTATTCCAGCAACAGAAGGTCCACTCCATCCCCGAGTCCCCCGGGTGGCATGACGCCGGGTACTGAGTACCTCATTGATCCTGGTCAGGCAGGATTTGTTTTTGTGGTTTTGCTTAGTTATTTGCAAGGAGAGAATAATAAGACCGCAAAACGACATCATGGAGCCGTCAGCGCTGACCGTCAGTGGGCTTGAATAATGATTGGGCTCTGCCCCACGTGCCGCCTGGCCGTGCACTCGTCGAACAGACCCGATAATGAGCCCGGGGAAGAGGATTCGCACGGAAGCGGCAGAGCGTGAAATGAAGGAACCGCCACTGCAATGGGACCGAACACACACACACACTGGTGCATGAGCACTGTCACTTGTGTACAAACACATACACATGCGTTTTCATATGCATGAATCAAACTACACACTGGGATACGAACAAACCGGGACATCAGAGGAAATGTGAATTTGCTCGGGCTGTTTGCAGGTGGCACGGACAATGTCAAATTCCTTTTTAGTTTTCAAATGCCATTCTTGTTCTTATCTATTCAGGGTGTGCAAAATACGCTCCAATTTCCTCTGCAAACAGAGATTAGCGTGCTATCGGCGCGGCTCCGTCGCTAGCCACGTCAGCGCTGCCAAATGCCAGCGTGGCACCATCTTCCAGACCTGCTCATAATCCCCGTCCTTAATATCTGCTGGCCAATATTTGGTCGTCCTGCCTTCGAGGTTTAATATACGAGACACAAGTGCAGTCAAGAGTTAAGAAGCACCCGGAAGGTCTTGGTGTTTAACGTGCAATGCGAAGCCAGTGAACCGACGGCTTGCCAAGTGTGATTGGACAGGGAGGAAGACAAAAGGAGACATGCGGCACGCGATGGCCAAGCACTGGGCTTTTTTAATTTGAGACGGAGCCATGGCAGAGGCACCCCAAATTGCACATAGTAATGAAAAGAAGCGTGGGCTGCATTGTCATGCGCGTCATGGTATCGTACACAAATTGCATAAAGCTGCTTTGCATTATCCGCTGAAGTGACCAGCAATGACATTGCTAAATTAAGTTTTGTCGACTCACAAGGGCACGGACTGATTTAAATCAGAGTAATTGCTTAATCATCTTTCAATATTTTCATCATTAATCATTCTTTTTAAAGACAAGTGCTTTAGTTTGGTCTGTGTATGCGTGTGCAGCTAGTATGATTTCTGCAGTATGCAGTACATAGGCCGTGCACGCAATCTACATTAGTATTAGCGTTAAAAATGGTGGTTGATATTGCAGTAGAAATGGAGGTTTAAAGGAACAGTTCACCTAAAAATGTAAATTTGCTGAAAATGTACTCACCCCCAGGACATCCAATATGTAGGTGAGTTTGTTTCTTCATCAGATTTGGGAAAATGTAGAATTCCATCATTTGCTGACCATTGGAGCTGATAAAAACATCACAATAATCCACAAGTAATCCACACCACTCCAGTCCATCAGTTAATGTCTTGTGAAGACAAAAAAATCCATCAAGATGTTTTTTTGTTTTTTTTACTTCAAACCATTGCTTCTGGCTAAAATATGAGTCCACAATTCATAAATAGCTTTCTCCAGTGAAAAAGTAATCTCATTTGACTCAAGAGAGAAATATGCACAGATCAAACACCGTTTACAAGCCAAAACAGCTCTAAACAAATATGTAGGTGGAAAAAAGGAGATGGACTTTTTCACTGGAGGAAGCGTTATTATGGATTATGGACTCATATTTTGACCAGAAGCAACAATTTAAAGTTAAAACGTCTTTGTTTGTTTCTTACAAGCACTCAGCTTTTGGCGTCATAAGACATAAACTGATGGACTGGAGTGGTGTGGATTACTTGTGGATTATTGTGATGTTTTTATCAGCTGTTTGGACTCTCATTCTGACGGCACCCATTCACTGCAGAGGGTCCATTGGTGAACAAGTGATGCAATGCTACATTTCCTCAAATCTGTTCTAATAAAGAAACAAACTCATCTACAATTTTAATGGACTGAGGGTGAGAACATTATCATTACATTTTCCAAAAAAATAAATAAAATAAACATTTGGGGTGAACTATTCCTAAATTGAGAGCATTGCATTGTGGTATAAATTACATGCAATGCATATGCGTACAGACATTCTGCATACTGTGCACAATATATATACTACAGTGCTCAGAAATATATTAGTGTGCATTGCAAACAGCCTATGAGTGGCACTTAAAAATAAAATGAATTAATTAACTGAAAAATGTAAAACAAATGTAAAATACAAAGTGTTTTTCTTGACTGACAGACATAGCTATATACAAATAAAAATGTTAATTTAATTCATATATAAAGATATGGTTAGATGCAACAATAAACATTTTTTTATATTGCATTAGCCAATTACTTTTCTATATATCTACTTGCCAATTGAGTAAAAAAAGCCAGAAAAGATGAACACTGATGGAGACTTTGGTCCCAAGACACACGTTGCATTACATTAAACTAAATAAAATGAATCACAGATGGCTCTTATAAATTGAAAAATGGCTAATTTATTTCATCAGAGAACACTAATGTACACTGCTGTATCTTACAGCGTGACAAACCCAGCATGACCTTCCGTTTCAAGTGTGATGAAGGTTGCTTTTTTAAAAATCTTCTTCGCAACCAAAAATGAAGACATTTAAATGCAAAATAACCATATCTATTTCTAAGATGACCAAACTCGCTAAAATTAAACATGCAACTCCATGATGTTATGTAGCAGCAAAGTAGCACACCACATTTTCCATCATTAATAAAAAAAAAAAAACAGCATGCAATACATAGTATTCACTGTGCAGGTTGCAGTTATTGGCACGCAAGTATTGCATTCTGAACATTTCTGAAATTCTCTGGCCTAAAAGCACATTTATTTGCTATGCACTTCAGGATGCAGGACGCATTTTCCTCCTACTCTCAGAAAAGCCAAGGTTCCGTCTACTGTTGCGCTTTGTTCTCGATGTATGAAACAACCTTGTAGACATCCTGACAAATAACAGCACAGTTCAATGAAACGAGCATTAAACAAAGCATTAAGGGTTATTTTTCTCGCTTTACTCATTTCCGTTTCTTCTCTTCACACGCACACACACACTGGAATACTTGGCATCAAACGGATGATGCATGCACAAGGTAAATCCCAATGCATTATGGGGAAGGTTATAAAACAGAAGGGGGTTATTCCCTATTCCCTTTTCAATTCTTATCTTCACAGCTCAATTGGCACCTCAGATTTTAATACCTGGCAGGTTCTGCTCCCCAGCCTGGCGTTTTATATCTCTAGCTGGGTCAACACTCACACGCCGCATGCACAAATACGCTTGATTATGAAGTGCTCCATGCTATTTTCGCTCTGTTGTGCAAACCACATCGGTCTTTTCCCAGGGTGCTCCCTGCAGAAATGAGACGACGGACCAGATTTGCTTACTGGGATAAAAGAATATTTGGGGGCAGTGAGGAATCCAACTTAGATGAACATATTACAGGCAGAAACATTAAATAAAAATGAAGTTAAAATCACATTAACTTGTGGTCTAAGATCTAAAATCACCATAAAAACGAGGGTGAGTTTAAAAAGTCTGTGTAAATGTACCAGATATGTACAATGCAGTATAAAAGCCACTCTAGATTTAACCGTAGTACACATGCGAGCAGATCATGAATGTGCTATAGGCTCCACATCAGAGTTTCACCATCTCAGAGCTGTCAAAACTCAATCTAGATCCATACGGACCAGAGGCAGCGTGTGAAAACAGCCAGGAAAGATTCAGTACAAAGTCGCCATCTCTCAGAGAACGGCCGTCTGATTGACATATAAAGCAAAGTTGATGCAGTTTTAGCGTTCATTTTAAGGGTCTATGTTGAATTTGATAAAGGATTGTAGAATTTTTGTTTTTTAAATATACATATAATTTACATACATACTGTTAATTTAATAAATGTTTAAAAATGTAGTTAAATGTAACAAATACTAACATATTTTTAATGCAACTTTTATATTGCATTTTAAAAAAGCCAGCTTAATCAGTGAAAAAACACTTTTTTCCCCCAAATAAATATATAAAACTATGAATGTAATTAATGTTTAGTTAAATGTAAAAGATAATAAAATATTTTAATGCTTCTTTCATATTGCATTTTTTAAAAAAGCATTTGCCAACTGTTTTTAATCTATTAGCCAATCAGTGGGAAAAAAATGCTTGAGAGTTTATTTTTTTCCCCAAATAATTATATAGTTATATACATATAAGTGTTAATTTAATTAATGTTTACAACATGTAGTCAAATGTAACAAAAAGCCAATTGGTAAATAAATAAATAAATAAATAAATAAATAACATTTAACAGTTAATTTAACATTTAAGTTTTTTTTGTAACTTAATTATAATTGAAATATGTGGATAAATGAAACAATAAATGATTTTTTTATGCAACTTTTTGTTTTTGCATTTGCCAGTTGTTTTCAATCACTTGTTAAAGGTCACATATTTTACACCTTTCTGGAGTTTTATTTTAGGTTTCGATGTCCTTAAGAAGGTGACTGAAGGCGGTGACTGTGTAGTTCTGACGTCAACTTTTACGGAAGTCACAACGGTTCGTGAAAAATCACAGCTACTTTATGCAGGCTGTGTGCATTTTACTGTGGACTGACTGTTTTGAAACTTATATGGTAGTTACATAGCACCTAAACCTCAGTTATCGTGAAAAAAGCCAGGAAATTTCATTTTTGACAATATGGGACTTTTAAATGCTTTTCAATATCCATAGCCTATCAGTGGAACAAAAAATAGCATCGGACAGGTTCACAAATAATATCTCTGCTGCTTAAAAATGTAACAATTATTAAGAAGAAAATGATGATTGATTCTACCTATTGTCCAACATTTTCCTTTTAAGTGTGAAGAATGAACCGAGATAATGTTTTAACAGCATTTTTAAACTTTCGTTTTTTTTGATTAGACTGACAAAGGATGATTTTTTTTATTTTAAATTTAGAACAAAATGCAAAACATTGTAATAACACGATAACTTGTGCATAATGCATAGTGACAATAAAGTGATTTGATTTGAATTTTACGGCAGTACAAAGAAAGAAATAAAGAATTTATGAACAATGGGACTAACTAAACTGAAACTGAAAGTCACAATACAAAACAAGATAAAAAAACTAGCAAAGTGTCAACACTACAGCAAGCGTGGAGCCGCAGGAGCCGAAGCAGCATGAAAAGGCAGTTTTCACAGTCGCAGCTACTTTCTCCAGATCATTAACACCATGTTGCAGCTCTGGCGTTCATTCAGCAGCACTTACATTTCATCTCTTGGTCCAACAACTCAAAGCTCTCTTTAGCTCTGTCCTTCAAAGTTAAATGTCTTCCTAAAGCGTCTAGAGACACCCTCTGCATCCTTTAACTGTTCACTGGGCCTAAAACAGATGCATCATTTGCTGGGTTTGGAGCTTCGCCTCACGGAGGCTCCGGGGCTTGATTCCCTGAGACCTGTGGGACATTAATTCAAACATGATTTGTATCCCCTTGACTTTTACATGCTCTCGTTTGTAATTGCACTTGCTTCTGGCGCAAAGTTATTAACAAAAGCGAGCTGGAGTTTGACGGCGGAGAGCCTTTGTACTGCATATCTATTGCTCGCTGCCCTTGATCATCAAATAAACACTGAAACTTTTGAAAGCCAAACCATCATGAATGCTGAGGATCGAGGGACAATAATAAATGTGTGACAATAACCTGCTGAAAAAAGGAAAAGTAGGAAGAAATTACAATATTTTCCCCAATGATTGCCAGTTTTAATATTACACGAGGCTGGGATTGGTGATATAACCAAAATTTTACATTATGGTAATGATATATATTTCGAACACTGAAAAAAAAAAGAAGGAAATATCTATGTAATGAATAAACCTAAAGTGAATATATAAAATAAGTAATTGTATATAAGAAATATGTAAAATATGTAATTTATTAAAATATGTAAATAAATACATACTGTTACAAATACAAAGCACTTCATTCAAATTTTCTATTTTTATACATATTTTAAAAATAATGTGGATATATCTGTTTAGTGCATTATCCAAGAGAGAATATATAAACTATGTAGATTTATATTAACATATATTAATAAATACATTAATAATTTTGTTTTTATTTGTTATTTGTTATTATTTTATTTGTTATTATTAATGTTTTTATTGTTATACCTATTTAAAAACCACATGGGAATATCTATTTAGTGAATCATCCAAAATAGAATATATAAACTTATAAATTTATATTAAAATATAAATAAATAATTTTACAAATGAAAGGTACTTTACCTCTTGTTTTATTTTTATACATATCTATAAAAGATGTGGATATATCTACTTAGAGCATTGTAATATATAACATTTACTTATAAAGTTACTTCATCTCATTTGATTATTTTTTTATTTGGTTTTATTTTTATACATAATAAAAGGACATTTTGTGAATTATCCAAAAGAGAATATGTAATGTATATTAAAATATATAAATAAATAAACTTTACAAATAAGAAATTACTTCATCTCATTTGAATACTTTTATTTTTGTTTAGATGTATACATAATCAAAAAGAAATATCTATTTAGTAAATCATTCAATTTAAAAAGAGATTGTATAAAGTATGAAAATGTATATTAAAATAAATAATAATTTACAAATGAAAGTACATCATCTCATTGATGACATCTTCATTGTTTTTTATTTTTATTTATTTAGTTGTTATAAAATTGTGAATTTCTGCAGCCACTGAATTGCAATACTACAGTTGACCACTAGTCAATGATGGAGCATGACAGTCATATGGACAAAGACCACAAAAAAAAAACAATCTGTTAAAGGGAAGACAGTGGATGAAGAAGAGAAGTGGGCGGCACACCGCAACCAATGAAATATTTACAGAGGTGCTTCCTTCTGACACCTTGATGATGAAGAGAGGCAGCTCAGAATTATCAGATGGTTGAAGCCGGAGGCTGGAGCGGATTAAACATTAACTGGCAGATAGATCCGTTTTTTCCACGTCTGATCCCATTAACTCCGGCTGGGCCGCGTGAAGCCCCTGTGCGCTCTCAGTCGAGTTCAGATCGCGGCTTCATACCTGCCCTTTGGCCACCTGTCACATCCACAGCATTCAACCACCTGCTCACCGTTTACTCAAGAACAAGACGGATCGCTCGGAATTTCACATGAGAAGAGATTTGAGCTTCTTTATTGAAAAGACCAGCATGTTAGCATCATTACCCACTTAACTAGCTGAAAGGAACAGTTCAGCCAAAAATGTAGTGTTTATTTACAGCAGAGCGGAAGATTTTCAGTAAAAAATTACTATTTTGTGTCAGTTCTGCAAATAAAGCTATCATAAGACTTCAGCACAGATGAGATTTTAATTTATTTTCTTGTTCAATAAGTGATAAATGGCAGACATTATAACATATATACAGTATACAGTCCTTTTTAAAAAGAAAAGAAAACACTGAAAATTAAAATAAATTATTTGTATGCTAAAAGTGAAATTTAAAGGGGTCATATGATGCGATTTCAAGTTTTCCTTTCTCTTTGGAGTGTTACAAGCTCTTGGTGCATAAAGAAGATCTGTTAAGTTGCAAAGACTAAAGCATACATATACTTCGTAGTAGACATCCATAACTCCTTTCTGCTGTCTGTTGTCAGTGTTTCTTGGTTTGAATATGGCGCTTATCACATGCTGTGTGGTATCGGCGTTTGGTATCGGGTACGAGTACGAGTACAGGAGGCCAGTATCGGGCCCGATACCGATACCAGTATCGGTATCGGTGCATCCCTAATTAAAATCTCATAATATTTTGCTTTGGTTATAATCTACTGCTTTCTATGTAAAGTAGTGCTAAATGTCTCTTAAAATATGCAGAAAAATATGCATATAAATATTAATATAAATACCAATATTGGCTTTTATGCATACCAAGCCTGCATTTATTTGATTAAAATACAGTAAAAATACAGTAATATTATTAAATACTATTATAATTTAAAATAATTGTTTTCTATGTAAATATATTGTAAAATGTAATTTACTCTTGTGATCAAAGCTACATTTTCAGAATCATTACACCAGTCAGTATCACATGATCCTTCAGAAGTCATTCTAATATGCTGACTTGCTGATAAAATAGCATTTATTATTATTATCAGTGTTGTGACAGCTGTGCTGTTTCATGTTTTTGTGGAAATCATCATACATATTTTATTTTTCAAGTTCAAAAGCAAAGCATTTATTTGAGAAGTATAAAAAAATAAATATTAAATATTAAAATATATTATAAAGTCCTTATTGTAACTTTTGCTGAAAAAAACATATTCATTTCATCAAAATGAAAGATAATGCTATACTGACCCCAAACTCTTGAACAGTTTCACAAACAAAAAATGTGTCATTTTTTTTTAAAAGCTATTCATTTAAGCAGCAAAACCTTGGTTGACCAGCTAGTGACCACCTAGACCAGCACTGCACAGCATGAACCAGCAAAAACAGGAATACCTGCTGATCTAAGGGAACTTGCGGCTGTGTAAAGTATACAAAAGAGGCTGGAGTGGTTCATGGACTGAATTTGTTTAAACGGATCATTAATTCCACTTAGTTCACATCGCCTATTGACTTAGCTGGTGTCGTGAGATACAGATTTGGCTTCGCTTGCAAACAGATTAAGGGATTTTGTACCTCATTTTACACACGCTTTTATATTGATTACACGTGCACCAGTCTATATGATGCGTAAACCCGCCGTGCAGTAAACACTAATCTTTCCTACAAAACACATCACGCAACGTAATGCATGGTCCTGTTACCTGACGCTGATGTCTTCAATCTGTTCATGTAATGTCTGCATACTGCTCAGTTCTCCAGATTCCCTCTCAGCATATCCATCGATGCACAGCCCCATCACGAGCCAGAGAGACCGAAATCAGCTCGATAAACTCCAGCGGAGATCTTTACCATCGAACCTTCCAGCTCTGTCAGCGCAGAGGTCCGCATCCCCCAAGACCTGTCAGTTTTACCCCCCATTTCTGTCTTGGATAAAAGCCCAAAACCCAAAGCAGTCCGAGATCAATACAGCAGTTAAACTGTTACCAGGCAGCCTCGCAGAAAACCTCACACGCTCCGGCCCAAAGACAAGGCCCCGCAGTTCCGCGCAAACCCATCCGCGGCTCAATTTGACGGATTTGTTGAAAAGTCTGTTTCAAAACAGCTGGATTATAGTGAACATTAAACACGTCAAGTCGCGTTTAAAATGGTGCAGATGGAACAGAGTTTCTTTTTCTCCAGCTAAAGTGCTGAAAATGCATTGCAAATTGAATTTTTGAGCAAATGCGCATTCACGCTGGTGCTGGCATTTAGATCTCATTTGCCTTTTGTTTCATTTTTCTATGCATAAGAGCTGCGGTGTATCACAATGGAACGAGCTTATTAATGACTCCTGAATATAATGTGCCGAACGCTTCCCAATAATTGAATCTTTTACTGTTTTTTTTTTTTTCCTGCACCACTTGGGGGAAAACCTTGGTGGCTAATAGTGTAGGAAAGTGGCAACCACTCAGAATGAATATGCATTTTTGTTTATTTTCACTTAGGTTGATTTATTGTCATGTTATGGTCGATAGCATATACTGTAATCGGCCAATGTTATAATTAGTACTCCTTTAAAAAAAAATTTAAAAAGAAAGAAAGAAAGCAAAACACAGAGTAAAATGTGTGCTGCAACTGAATTTGGGCATCACAACATGATAATAAGTAGTATGAAAATCAGATTCCTTACATTTCTGTTGTTTGAATTAATAATAACTTAAATGCTGAAAATGGCATATAAAATGCTGCTCCTACATCTATTGCTATTCTCTTAATCTAAATCTTAAAATATGTACAATTACAGGTAAATATCAGAAACCTGTTGACAAAGTATAGGAGATGTTAGAAGTGGCAGAATGCATTTGCATTCATTTAATAATTTTTTTTTGTTATAACTGATGAATTACAAATATTATAAATAATTTTGTTTATTACAACATTTCACTTCACAATGCTTTTTTAAACGCAAATAAATAACAATGCATGTGTAATTGATGCTTTATATGTGTATTTCATCATTCATATGCTGCCATAGAATGTAGTTTGATTCCACAAGTATACTAACCAGCTAAATAATATTTAGTTGCAGAATTTGGTAAGCTTTATCACTATTCCTCATCATCTTTAATTAATAAACAATACATGGTACAAACTAATTTATGACTTTTGTAATGAATCATGCACAATAAGAATGGAAAATAACTATTAATCGCGATTAATCGCATCCAAAATAAAAGTTTTTGTGTACATAATATATGTGTTTGTACTGTGTATATTTATGTATATATAAACACACACACATACATGTATATATTTAAGAAAAATATGTTATGTTTATATATTAACTATATTTATATATAATATAAATTATATCAATATAAATATAGACATGTAAATATTTTCAAAATATATACTTTATGTGTGTGTCTTTATATATACATAAATATACACAGTACAAACACATATATTATATAAACAAAAACTTTTATTTTGGATGCGATTAATTGCAATTAATCATTGCCCAGCACTAAAAATAATAATACAAAAAAATCAAACAAAAACAACTGAAAGTTCCATGTTAAATGCTGAAAATATATAAATGTTCATAATAAATGCTTTTACATTTCTAATATTGCTGTCCTTTGAGTGCAAGATGATAATCTAAATCCAAAAAAACAGGAACATGGCAACATAGTTGATTTCAAAGTCCTATGCTTTAGTTCCCTCAGCTCTTGGTCATTGCATCAGGCCCCGCATCACTTCCTGTCTCAGCTGAACTAACCAAACACACAGGATATATAGTGTACGCGTCCCAGTGGGTCTTCAGCAACCATCTTCTCTTTGACATTGATAAATGAAACTTTCTTTCAGAATTATCTACCTGACACTGATGCGGAGCATGGCATGCTCATTCTGAATGCATGCTGCAGCGTGCATGTCTGGGCAGGCGCGCAAGTGCCATGTCACAGGGGGAGAGAACGTGGGCGGAAGCGCCCTGCTCTGGGCATCTGGCACGGTCCTTAAGGAGGAGAGACGGGGAAATGCGAACGGGCCGGAGGTTATGCAGGCTGCTACCCAGGAGTCTGCTCTGTCAGTATAATTCGGCACTGGCGCTAAGAACAAAACCTGCGTTACCTCGGGGAGAAGAAATCAACGAACACCTGCTTAGGAGAGCGAGAGCTCTAGGGTTTCTGGGAGGGGTGAGGAGCAGCGGCGGCACGCTGTCAGACCGCGGTAAGAGAGAGAGAGAAATGAAGACGAGAGAGAATTAAAAAACCAAAGCGGGGAGGTTGTGTTCGGAATAGCATACTAACATACTGCTCTTACTGTTTCTGCACAAACAGGACCAGAGCACGCTGTGTGCAATACAGCATCCCACAATGCCATTCTCTTGACCTTCCATTTCCAGATTTCCAACCACAGGACAGCATGCAATCATTCGAGTCTTACTATTTTTACAGTATACAGGCTACATAGTGTGTATACTAAGTCAGTTTTCTATATGCATGAAGTACCTGAATGTGCAGTTATATGTGATATGTGACCCTGGACGACAACACCAGTCATAAGGGTCAATTTTTCAAAATTGAGATTTATACATCACCTGAAAGCTGAATAAATGAGATTTCCATTGGAAGACGAGAGAGAATTAAAAAACCAAAGCGGGGAGGTTGTGTTCGGAATAGCATACTAACATACTGCTCTTACTGTTTCTGCACAAACAGGACCAGAGCACGCTGTGTGCAATACAGCATCCCACAATGCCATTCTCTTGACCTTCCATTTCCAGATTTCCAACCACAGGACAGCATGCAATCATTCGAGTCTTACTATTTTTACAGTATACAGGCTACATAGTGTGTATACTAAGTCAGTTTTCTATATGCATGAAGTACCTGAATGTGCAGTTATATGTGATATGTGACCCTGGACGACAACACCAGTCATAAGGGTCAATTTTTCAAAATTGAGATTTATACATCACCTGAAAGCTGAATAAATGAGATTTCCATTGATGTATGGTTTGTTAGGATGGGACAATATTTGGTTGAGATACAACAATTTGAAGATCTGGAATCTAAGGGTGCAAAACAAATCTAAATATTGAGAAAATTGCCTTTATATCTATCCAAATGAAGTCCTTAGCAATGCATATTACTAATCAAAAAATACGTTTTGTTATATTTACTTAATATGCTAATGATTTTTGTCATAAAAGAAAAATCTATAATTTTGACCCATACAATGCATTTTTGGCTATTGCTACAAATATACCCGAGCTACTTATGACTGGTTTTGTGGTCCAGGGTCACATATCAGACATGATTTTTAACCACAGGACAGCATACTATCACTCTACTTTTACTACTTCTGAAATATACATACTGAGCAAATTTTCTATATGCTCAGTGCATGTACTGTATCCCACAATGCAATGCTTTTCACTTGACCTTGCATTTCCAGTATGATGAATGAACCAGAAGTGACATCAGACATGGTTTTCATGTACAGGACAGCATATCATTACTTTTTTTACAGTAGCTATATGGGCTGCATAGTGTGCATACTAAGTAAATTTTCTATATTTTATATCATTTTCAAAGTTTTTAAATTAAATTCCTTGTTTTATTGTTGTGATTATTTTTTTTCTTTTCTTTTATGTAAAGCACTTTGAATTACCATTGTGTATGAAATGTGCTATATAAATAAACTTGCCTTGCCTTGCCTATATGCATGACATACCTGGATGTGCAGTTTTTGCCTAAATGTATAGTAAAAAAAAAAGGACTCATCATACTACCATACTGCTCTTACTATTTCTGCAGTATACAGGATGCATAGTGTGCATACTAAGCAAATTGTCACTATGCATAAGAGCCAGGATGTGCAGCTTTTGTAAAAATGTGCAGTAAAAAAGAGCTCATGCATGCAATATTATATTATATTTGATATCAGACATGATTTCAACTGCAGGACAGCATACTATCACACTACTTTTACTATTTCTGCAGTATATAAGATGCATACTGTGCATAGTAAGCACATTTTCTGAATGCATTAAATGTATATTTTAAAAAAATGCTCAGTGCATGCACTGTATCCCACAATGCAATGCTCTTCACTTGACCTTCCATTTCCAATATGATGAATGAACCCGAAGTGACATCAGACATGATTTTCACCCGCAGGACAGCATACTATCACACTACTCTTCCTACTTCTGCAGTATATTTGATACATATAGTGTATACTAAGCACATTTTCAGCATAAAGAGCCAAGATGTGCAGTTTTTGTCAAAATGTGACATTTTTTTTTTAAATTTGCAGTTAAAATAAAAGAGCTCAATGTTTGAAATGCTCCTCACTTTACCTTTCATTTCCAGTGTGACAATTGAACCGGAAGTGAAATCAGACATGATTTTCAACTACAGGACATATATTGCATTTTTAAAAATTGTATTTGTGTGCCATATTAAGTAAGTAGAAAAATAGTATTTAATTCAAGTAGCAGGCCATGCATAAAGAAAATGCTCATACTATATACGGTAGAAGTAGTATGCTAGTATGCTGTTCAATGTGATTAATTTTCATTCTACAAGAGTGGCTTGTTTTTTACTGCTGATCATGTCAGAGAGCAGAATAAAGCTCTTGAAGCTAATATTTATTCGAACCCTGAACGTTCAACACTGATCTTCAACATAATTCTCTCCATAAAACTTCAAACACAAGCGCTGCCACTCCAGAAGCCTGTCTGCGCTGTGAGAGTTTCCTGGCTGCCTTCCACACGACGCACTTGTGTTGTTATTGTTTGCTTCTGCCGGTTTTGTTTTGCATGGATGAGACGAAACACTTGGCGTTGCGACGGCGGCTCAGTTACACAAGCACGCGCTTCCCTCGATGACTGCATTAGCTGAAGCAGACTTTCTCAGATGAGCACACCCATTCCGCCAAGTGGCCCTCGTAAGACAGCCGTCGAGAGGCATATTTTTGGTTTTTGCTTTCGAGGCGAAGGCGCATTAAAGGGCAGCGATCGATGGAGAGCCATTTAATCTGCTTTCAGAGCCTGGCTTAGAGTGGCTGGGCAATTGGGAGATCACAATTTCTACTGCACCCGTCTTTCGAACAAGAGACATATCAATGTCTTGCAGCCTGGATTTGCACGCGGGTTATGATGTCATTGCACAGCACGGCCGTACATCAGGCTTATGGGCTGTTAATGAAACACAAAAATCTATTACAATGGTTCTGAAATGGAGAATCAAAATATATTTGATATTTCTGAGAGTGCGAGTTTCAAAACTCAAAACTCCCCATTTAAAGTATGCATTACTCTGGAGAATTGTGATGTCACAATTTCCCCTCAACATGCCGACTTTAAACTAACCTCGAGAAACAATATACAAAATCTGCAACTGCATTTCATCATGACCTGTGATCAGTGTAATATGTAAAAGCTCAAGTACAGACGTTCTTTGTCACAAAGTGGTTTAACCGGGTCCTATTATGCTTTTTAACTTTTTAAACTTTACTTAATGTGAAATGTTACTGTTTGGGAATAAGAAAGACCTGCTACATCTGCAAGGTTACAAAGCTCAAAGTCCATTCTAAAGAGAGATATTCTCTTTAACAGAAAACACTTTTCAAGAACTACAGCGCGCTTCTTCCAGATATTGTGACATCACAATGTCACTCATTTAAATAATCCCCGCCCATGGAATACTCAAAAGGGTGTGTGGCTTGGCTGAGCTGTGCTAGAGAAGACTAAGAAGAAGAGTTGCTTTAGTAGTGTTTTGTCACCATGGCGAAGTGGCGCTGTTTTTTCCACCCCGGTTCCAAAAACCCTTTGTTTGGTCTTACAAAGGCAGACAAACTTATTGTTAACACTGTTCCTGAACATTATAACCTCAGCGCTATTTATGTGTTGCACATTTTATGGAAGACGCCATTGTTATTATTTACAGCTGAGCAGAAGAAACTGGTGGTTATGGTAAGGGGCGTGTCATTCCCAGAACGCTAATCACAACGCACTGGGCCAGCTAACCAATCAGAGCACATTTTGTGTTTCAGAAGGAGAGGCTTCATCAAAACGGGAACTAAACAGGATGTTTGAAACAATCAAGCATGAAAACCTATTCTGGAACACCAAAATCAAATCAAGACTTTCTTAAAGGGGCATAATAGGACCCCTTTAATGCTGTTTATGCATTAATAAACCAATCCAGTGACTGAATGATAAACTACACACTGCGTGAAAACTGTGATTATTTTATATACAGAAAGCAAAGATCTTCTCTTTATAATCGCTGGAGCATCAATTCAAGGTCAGTGTGAATCAATCACTGATTTCATTTCAGCATTTTTGCAAAAACTCCTGTTATAATCAATGACAGTTCCCACTGCTCAATGAGTTTGTTATTTACACCATGTTTTCATTGTGATAGTTATGAGTTATGAGTTAATTTTTTGTATCATTGCATCACGTGCTCAGTAGACATGACTGTGTTCACTCTTCACCATTAGTTCATCTTGGTTGGCTGGTATAGTAAAAACGGAGTAAAAGTTTGAGACAGTTTCATATACAATGCTCATTTCACATGCAAAGATGTTAGCCAATCACAGCAGCGGGCGTTTCTATTGAGCCTCACAGCAGACACACCCCTTCCAACAGAGCGTTCAAATCAGAGGCTAAATTAGAAGGGTAGAAAATCACTATTTCTATCTGAATTATGACCGTTTTTGAGAAAAAAAGAGAACATACTTAGAATGTCAGTGCACCTCAGGAAACATCATAAAATAAATAAAAAATGCTTTTCATAACCCCTTTAAAACACCCAAAAGACTAAACTCAAACAACAAATAATGGATTGTGTGTAATTATGTGCATGGGATTTTGTCCTCACCACATTATACAATAGCTCACAGCAGGATGGATCTAAAGAACAGGAAGCGTGTCCAATTGTCAAGCAGGAGTTGAATTTAGTTCTTCTATTTCATGCACTTCAATTTGTCATTTTTCATGTTTTGCTGAATTGTCGTTGCGGTTATCAATGGAGAAAGTCACATTAGTAAGCTCTCTGACACAAGCTATTGCTATCCATTTGGGTGAAATCACAAAATAAAATGCAAACAAATTAGAAACGCTGATCAAAACTTTATCTCTGGATGGCAGATTTCATCGTTTTTATGGAATAGCACATATAATATGCTGCATCCTTTCAGAAATCAAAGAAATAAATTTGATACAATATTTTTAATTGTTCTCTGATATCTACATAGAAGGTATGTGGCTTAGGTAAGGGCAACAAATCTCCAGAAACGGTTTTACATGTCCATTTACAACCCTAGGATTTGTCCCTAGAATGAAATGGTCTGTTTTTACCTTATTTGGAAGGGTCATGAATAATAATGTTGAGCTCTGCTCTGATTGGCTGTTTCACAGTGCGGCTCAATGTTGAGCTTCACACAGCACGTGTGATATATTTCAATACTCTCTCTCGCAGTTATATCCTTGGGTAATTATACTGTATATAAAATGCGGACATCAGGGA
>NW_015646367.1:567162-585624 GCF_001515625.1 Sinocyclocheilus rhinocerous | reverse complement strand
TCTGGGAGCCGCATAATGCACGATCTACCACTACCACTAGCAAGCAGCTAACCATGTCCCTTTAATGGCTCGCGTTATTTTATTAGAACGCGTGTTATTTGTTTTCCGTGCCTTTCTGAATACATACACCAAAACATCCCTGCACATCACATCCCCTGCACAGCCTGGAACATAACATTTATTTCCATGATCTGCCATTTTCGCTATTATCCTCGCTTGTTTCTTCACAATACATGCAGAACTTCTGATGATTTGGCTGTGCAGGTTCGGCTGGCGGCTGCCATAGAACATGGGCGGGTATATGTAAATGTTGGGGGCATAACTATTAGTGATACCAACTGTAATGTCACAGTCGGTGTTATGTTCTGATTCGCCTATTTTTCAGTGGTCTTTTGCATGCACGAGATTTACATAAGATGGAGGAAACAATGGTGTTTGAGGCTCACGGTATGTCATTTTCATGTACAGAACTGTTATTATTCAACTATGCCAAGGTAAATACAGTTTTCCATTCTAAGTTCAAGTTGAGTGCATTGCATTGCAGGATATAGTATTCAATGCAGTTTGCTTTATTTTGGCATATCTAGTAAATGATTGTGATATTCATGTAAAAATGTACATACTGTACACATATGACCTATATATATATACAGATGCATCTCAATAAATTAGAATGTTGTGGAAAAGTTCATTTATTTCAGTAATTCAACTCAAATTGTGAAACTCGTGTATTAAATAAATTCAATGCACACAGACTGAAGTCAATTAAAAGAACCAAAGACTTAAACTACTTCAGTCTGTGTGCATTGAATTTATTTAATACACGAGTTTCACAATTTGAGTTGAATTACTGAAATAAATGAACTTTTCCATGACATTCTAATTTATTGAGATGCACCTGTATATAAGCAGATTTTGTTCTAAACACAAATATATAACACTCCAGTGCTACTATCAGAGCACTTCAAAGCTGCATGATGGTAAATCACAAAACACTCACCCAAACTTGTTTTGCACACTTTTACTGATTGCCCAAATTATCCAGCCAATTATATCATAAATGCAATGCATGCTGGGTAATGTGCAGAGCTACAGTATGTTATTCTGAATATGGCCATGAATTTCACAGTGTTGTGTTGTGTCAGATCTAAGCATCAGAAAATAAAGTTTTAAAGTAACTACAGAAGATTAAAAAAACAAACAAACAAGGAAGAAGTGCTAATAAATAATGCATGATTTATTTCAATCTCAAAGTAGAGGCTGTGAAATATCAGACTAATTTATTTCATCAGTCTGAAATGTGCAATATTAGTGGATGTTTGATGAAGACCTGCTCTAAAAATGTCAATTAATTTTCTATTGGAGTTGAGCAGGATTGTGGGAACAGCTTGCAACAAGAAATGGCCAACTTCATGCAAAGATGCAAATGAAAAGTGTGTGTTTACCAAAACTGACTGCTCAATCGGATGCTAAAAAAAAAAAAAAAAAAAAATGCATGAATTTATTTATTTTTTATTGCAATTGCCATTAAAATGGTGCAGTTATAAGCAAACTAATATCTTATGCTTGCATTTTATTTCTGCTCGTGTACTTCAGCAATTCTAATCTTGCTCTGATTTTTCACACAACATGTCATGGCAGTCAGTGCATGTCTTGTTTTCTGTCTGTCCATATCACCCAGCACTAGTTTAAAACTAGATTTAAATATTTTTTTTTTTCAAATGCTTTTAAAATATATATTTATATTTTTTAAATATATATTCATAAATATACTGGTAGAAAATCTATTTATGTAAATATATTTTGAAACATATTTTAGCAAATGCATTTTTGTACATTTTGAAATACATTTACAAATATATATGAAAATATATTTTTGCTGTATGGGTATAAACAGTTTATAATGTAATGTAATTACAAGTGCTTTTGGAATCTAATTATATCCAGATTGCATATACTGTAATCAGTAACTCAGTTCCATATAATCAGTACCCAGCACTGGCAGCCATTATCTTTGCAAGTGTTTGGCAAATTCTGGAGGATAAATGATAAATCACATCTTGATAAGACTGAAATCAGATCTTTGGAAGTCCTACTTCAAATGTTGTTCTTTTGCACTTTTGCAAGTCAGAAGTTGGAAATTCTGACTTTCTGAAAGGAATATACCAGCAGGATTCTCCTTTAGTTGAGAGCCTGTTTTATTTCTGGCCTCTTTACTTTTTATTTCTCCATTTTCATGTGTCTAAATGACAATTCCTTGAGACTCGAGTGTGCTTTTAGAAGTGTCAAGTGCCCAGAAGCTCCTCAAGCATGCGCCATGCGGTTAAAGTGGGTTTAAAAATAAATGAACAGACGATGTTGTGATTTATTTCAGCGTTGGCTCGAGGCAGGGGAGCTAATGTGACCGTTCTGTCATACATCAGTTGATCCTTCATCGGAAATATCTCCACAGATTTATGGGAGGTCGGATTAACTTGCCATCTGACATCTCCAATTAAACTCTGATATTACGAACCCGAGGGCCGCCTGCGAGCGTTTAATCAATTCTTAAGTCCGACATGACTCTCTCACACCCAAATCTGCTTGACTTCTGCGAGGGCCGTGTCCATATCGCCCTTGTGCTGTGCTGTAGTGTGAGTGTCTGATGTTAACAGCTGCTAATGAGAGCTGTGGGCAAGAGAGAACATGTCTGCTCTTCCTTCTCTTCTGGTAATGACAAATCCGACTGCTTCTTTCACACACTATATTCATAATGCAATACAAAACTTAATACTTACTAAATACTGCTCCGTTTACTCTGTAGATTGCAACATAGGTTTACTGTATAACAGTAAACAGTCACTTAAACAACACTCGCACTCTTTTTGCTACTGTTGAGAGACTGACAAACCCCCCAAGTCAGATTCCCAGTGAAATGCTCTCTGACAGCAAATGCAATGAGTTTGCTTCCTTCTTTTCTGAGAAGATCAATAATATCAGAAAGGCGATTGGCACATCCTCAAGTTATGCAGAGGTCAGACAGACTCGACCGCAATTTCAAAAAGCAGTTACTATGCCTGTGTTTGAAGCAATTGACAGCAAAATTTTAAATTACCATTGTGTATGAACTGTGCTATATAAATAAACTTGCCTTGCCTTACTGGGGAAAAATGTGCTTCGAACTAAATTCTACCTACAGTGCATACAATTTTTTATGTTTTTGAAAGAAGACTACTCTGCTCACCAAGGCTGCATTTATTTGAGCAAAAATACAGTAAAAAGAGTACAATTGTGAAATATTATTATAATTTCAAAAAAGTGATTTGTATATTAATGTTGTAAAATGTAATTTATTCCTGTGATCAAAGCTGAATTTTCAGCATCATTACGCCAGTGTGATACTTCAGAAATCATTCTAATATGCTGATTTGCTGCTCAATTATTATTGGTGCACAATTAACCACAATAATGGTTTTTATTATTATAATCAATGCTGAAAACAGTTTTTTGCTGTTTAATATTTTGAAAAAACTGGGATACCTCCCCCCCCCCCCCAGGATTCTGTGATGAATAGAAAGATCAAAAGAAAAAATATATATTTGTAACATTATAAATTAAAAGTATTAACTTCTTAAAAATAAATAAATCTTTTGAATTTCTGAAGGATCATGTGACATTGAAGACTGAAGTAATGATGCTGAAAATTCAGCTATGATCACAGGAATAAATTACATTTTAAAATTACATTTTTACACAGAAAACAGCTATTTGAAAGCATAAAATATTTCACAATTTTACAGATTTTACTGTATTTTTGATCAAATAAATGCAGCACTGGTGAGCAGAAGAGACTTCTATCAAAAAAACCACAAAAAAAAAACCTTATTATTCCAATCTTTACATACATTTCACTGCAGTTTCCAGCTGGAAGGAACAGTATTGGCAGTAACACAACAGCCACCTTCATTCATTTTCACAAAAATTGTAATTACAGGGCAGATTATTGATTAATAACAACTTATTTCCATGCACAATGCACAATCCTTATTTCTGAATACTTTTATCACAGTGCATGATTTGTAAACGAGCACATTTTGCATCACATAGCCAGCAATACATACAACATATACAGAAAAGTTGTCATCTCATAATTTTGTTATAGCATGTTTTCTGGCGGCCCCAGCGTGTCACATTACACGCTCCAGCACGTTCTAATAAAGCCATATGCAGGCACAAATTGCTGTTTATTATAGGTTTTCGATTAAGTTATATTAATTATGGTGCTTATTGTAATTTCATATGTCCCAGTTGAGTTTGTTGCTCCCACCCTGATCAGTGTTCAGGCCATGTAACAGTAATGTCCTCAGCGCTTTGACTGAAAATACCACTGTGACAAATATTGATTTGGTCTCAGACATAATGCCTACATTACAGCTGTGCGCCTAAAGCACATACAGATGTGTCTCATGTGTCTTAAACAACTTAAACAAGAATCAACTTCTACAGCAGAAATTATTCGGCTCATAACAATATAAAAGTCAATTGGATTATAAATTCAATCTGCATTCACAACACTCACAGCAAACAACACTAAGTCATTTACATCTCTTTGCAGAAAACTGTTTTGCAGTTAATGAAATGCTATTAAATTCAACGTGAATCCACTTCTGCACTGAAACATGGATATTCAATGCGAAAAAATATAGGAAAAGGCTTGGTTTTATCCACTGCAAATTCATGGGATTGTGAAAGTGGTCTCAATATGACCATGTAACTAAAATGAGAAAAACTGATGCCGTCAGCTGAAAAGAAAAATTGAAAGAAAAAAAGAGAAAATATATGAAGACAAACATTTGTATTTTGAAGAGCATGATCATGCATAATAAGACCAGGATTGTGTATTTTAGACTTAAAAGGATTTATTCTGATTTCTTAATTATATTTTAATTATATTTTTTATAACTTTATACTTTTTTTGTATAGTTTTTAAGTTTTAGTTTTAGTTATTTTCATAACTCAACTTAAACTAAAGCCAACCGGTTTTGTGAACCAGTGTTATTTTAGTATTATAGTTTTAGTTAATTAGATTAGAAAATTAGATTTTACTTTTATATTTTCAGTTTTTATTTTAATTTGTTTATTTTAAATTTTATGTTTAATTTTATAGTTTTAATTGTATGTTTTTTATTTTTTTAAACTAATTCATTTATTATTTTTTATGAAAATATGTCTATATAGTTTTTATTACATTTTTTTATTTTTTATTTTGCTAACTAAACTGGACCGGTTTTGTGAACCAGTGATATTTTAATATAACACTTTTGTAATATATAAAATTAGATTTTATTTTAATATTTTCTGGTTTTATTTTAATTTTAAATATTTGATTAAAATATTTGATTTTAAAATGTGTGGTGCTAAAACGGTCAAGTTCACATTTATTTCTGTTGTTTATTTGTTTTAATTTATGCTATTCTGTGGGCAAAAAGTGGTGAAATTCTGATAGCTTGTAATGTAAATTAATCATTTTTTGAACAGTATAGCAGATACTTACATAAAATTAAATACATTTCAGTTGTCACACGATATCTCCCAATAATATGTCTTAGTAAGATGATATTTAAATGATCAAAACATAATGCAATGCAATGCAATAATGATTGAGAGATGAACAAATAATCGCGATCAACATGATTTTTCTAAAAAATGATTCATGGATAATCAAGTAAACCTACATTGCTTCAGTAAGTGTTCATCTTGAAATATGAAAGTTATTCTTATGTTTACTTGATAAAAATCAGTAAAGAATTCACAGCAAAAAGACACGTGAAGCACGAGATGAAGGTGGACGTTTGTACAATTAAACTAAAAGGTCTTTTACTTGCTAAAAAAGTATAAACTATCAATCAGACGACAGAAGGCATGGTGTAATAGGTTTTTAAGCACAGTTTTGATCATATTTGGGAATCTGCGCATCAAATATGATATAGTATTTATAAGGTTTAACGCATGTAAAAATCAGACCGCCTCAGTAATGTTCAAAAAGCCAGATTTGTGTGGACTTAAAAACAGAAATAGCTTAAAACATGAATTCACAGAAGACTAGACATCTGCCAGATGCATAAATGTCACTGTAAAAGTGACACATTACTCTGCTCACATGATCAGACGTGTACGCTCCTCTCATCCGCTCGCTGAACTCTCGCCTGATCTTCTGCTGCTAATTCTCCAGCTTATCTGAGCACAGGAGTTCCCTCAGCGCTTCACAGTTTAGCCCCCCAGAGAGAGAGAGAGAGACAGACCCCCTGGGCCAGACATAAAGACCGCCAGGAACTGTGTGATGGAGATTTTGTAGCGATGTGTCACACAAAGCCAGATCTTTAGTCAGAGTCTGACAGGCTCAAAGACAGCGCTGAAGATCCGTCACACAGATCTCACTGCCTCGTCTTCCTCCTCCATTCCTCCCGTTTCTTTGTCTCCGTCCTTCTCGCCTTCGGGCCGTTAATGAAGTTCGCTAATGAAAAGTTGCACTTAAATGAATGGCTCGCTCGGAAATTTCAACCCTCGTCGGTAGGAGTTTCTTTCTTCCATGCAACACAAAAGGAAAAGTTTTGAATGCAATTACAAGGAAAAAAGGACAAAAGCACTATAAAAGTGGTCCATATGACTCACTGACTGTAAAATAAAAGACATGCAATAGTTTTATGTGAGGAGCAGACCCAAATTTAAGTCATAATCTACAACTTCTCTTAAGCTTATTCATTCAGACCGGTTTTGTGAACCAGTGTAATTATTGTATTATAAGTTTTGTTAATGTTTTTCATAAAATGTTAGTTTTATATTTCTGTTTTAATTTTAATTTATTTTTAATTTCATGTTTTTTTGTTATGTTTTTGATATGTCTATATATATTTTTTATTATGTTTTAGTTGTTAGTTTTAGTAACTTTAGTAAATCAACTTCATTTTGGTTTATTTTTTATTTTATGTTTTAAAAAATACATCTAGTTTTATTACGTTTTAGTTTCTAGTTTGAGTTATTTTAATAAATCAACTTAATTTTACTTTATTTTTACATTTTTGATATAGCTTTTAAATTTTAGTTTTAGTTATTTTAGTATAACTCAACTTGAACTAAAGCAGACCGGTTTTGTGAACCAGAGCTATTTTAACATTTTAAATATTTTTTCTGTTTTATTTGAATTTATTAAAATTTTTATGTTTAAATTTATTTTTTTAATTGTACTGTTTTATTTTGAAAATTAATTTTGTCTATATAATTTTACTAAGTTTTTTTTTGCTTTTAGTTTTAGTAATTTAAACTGGACCAGTTTTGTGAACCAGTGCTAGTATTATAGTATTGTAATATTTGAAATTAGATTTTATTTTTATATTTTATTATTTTATTTTAATTTAATTTTAGTTTACTTTTAATTTTCTTTTGTTTAATTTTCTTTTTTTTTTTAAATATTATGTTTAATTAAAAAAATGTCTCTTTATAGTTTTTTATTAAGTTTTTTATTTTAGTTTTAGTTATTAACTAAACTAAAATGAGAAATGTTACCTTGGCAGCTAGCTGAAATAAAATAAGTTTGCATTATTTAAATATTTTATTTTATTTCATTTAATATTGATTTAATTTTTATCAACAATAATAACCCTGTAGTGAACTGGATCTATAAATCTAACCTGTAGCATGTAAAAAATTATTTGACTTTAATCTATACTGTGTTAATATGATGGAATTTTCTGGATTGATATTTCATTGCATTGTTTTGTGTTTTAAGGTTAAGGAGAATATCCATAAACATAGACAGATACTGCACCTAACAGATTTTTTTTCCACTGGTCGACCAGCTGACAAGTGCCCAAAACCAGCCTAAAACCATCAAACAAGACCAGCAAAGCATCTCCGGCAGGTTTCAGCTTTATTTTTGGACTCCATGAGACTGGCACAAGCAGCCATCGAATCAGGAGAAGCAGTAAAGAGAAGCTCCTGCCACCGCTGCTCTTTCAAACCTTGGGCCAAGCTGCAAACCGAAATCAAATTGACCATTCTGCAATTCCATTATCCCACACACACCTCCATCTTCTTCTCCCTCCAGACCATTTCCTGGCCTTTGTCAGGCCCTCATGCCCATTCGTAGCCCTTTATCCTGTTACTCTAGTTAATTGCAAAGTGCTGTTCGGCTCTCTGCTGTCTAAAAACAGGCCTCCCAGAGGATGTCCCTCAGTTACAGGAACCATCAAGAGTTTCTTTTTACACCCTTGCTCTCCACCTCCATTTTTCATATTCATTTCAAAACACATTTCTAAAATGGCATGCCTCTTTGCATCTGCTCCTGGCGTTCAGCGAGCAGAATGAGTCCAGGTGGGAGACTCCTCCGTCGGCCCACCCATAAACCGCCCGCAGTCCATCTGCACACAAAACTCAAAGGCACTTGAGAAAATTGCAAGCCCTAATCAAATTACCCGACAGCAACGGCACTTCCGGTGGACGTGCTGCACATGGGTTATTTTAAAGAAAATTGTGCAATAAAATCATGCTTAAAGGATAAAATGATGAAGAACTAGTGAGGTTTTTAAGTTTCAAATCTGTATTTATTACTTTTAGACTGACAGAAATTCTGAAGTCTACTCACATTTCCAGCTATTTTTTTTACTATATTACTATATATATATATAATATATATATATATATAATATTTCTAAAGCTGTCTACAATCAAAATATATTTAGGCATAAAAAAAAGAAGAAAATGATGTACTTGAATTGCATTAAAAAATAATGCATGGACCATTTTTAACATGAACTAATACACTTTATGTGATGCATATTTGTCAGGCATACTGGTAACAGGTAAGATTTCTGCATTCAGAGTCATTGCATGGTTTATTATCTATTTGCATCTATTTGATTTTCTATTACATCTGTTTGATAATCATATTTTCAAAATGCATTCAATTAATTTGCTTAGAAGTTTTATTTGTTATAGTATTTCAACAAACTAAACTAGACTGGTTTTGTGAACCAGTGTTATTTTAGTATTATAGTTTTTGTAATATTTTGAATTATATATATATATATATATATGTGTGTGTGTGTGTGTGTGTGTGTGTGTGTGTGTTTATTTTAATTTCAGTTAATTTTATTTTAGTTTTAGTTATTTTAGTAATTCAACTTAAACTAAACTAAACTGAAAAATGCTGAAATAAAATAAAAAATATTGCAAATATTTTATTTCATTAAATATGTATTACATTTCAATTACTTATTTTTTAGATGGTTTTTGTTAATGACTTAATGCTAAAATCCAATGCCATTATGCATCACAGATGTCAAACTCTGCATATGTTCAGACTTTAATATATGTAAAATATAACCACCAAAATATCACATGACAGACTTGAAATATAATACATGCATTATATAGGATACATATATTGTTTCTCTGAGCTGTTTTGAAGCTTGACACCAAAAACCGCCATCCACTTTTATTGTACCACTTCAAAATATCTCCTTGGGTCTTCAACAAAAGAACAGCAAGTCATGCAGACCTGGAATGACACGAGTTAGTGTGTAAATGATGAAACCATTTTCATTTTTGGGTGAACTATGCCTTTAAGGCATTGAGGGCTTCTTTGCCAATCTGCATGCTTTAAATTATTGATCAGGCCAGACTTTAGTCTCTTTACACGTCTGTTCTCGCCATATTCCACAAATCCTCTCTGTCTCCTCATGCTATATCTATTCTCCATTCTCAAACACTCTTTCTTTTGTCTTGTTCCTTTTAATCCTGTTCTAGCTTTCATTTTCGAAAGTCCTCTTCATGTCCCATTAGAAGCAGACAGGCTTTATTTTCCGCTCGTATTGTCTCCTTCATGTACGGCTGCATATCACAGTGTTTTTCTTTAAATAGCGCTGTACAATAGCTTGTCGATACCGCTCCACCTGTCTAAGACGCTCGCCGTTTTTTCATGACAACATAATCCCGCCACAGTGTTGTCTGTGATTTACGAAGCTCAGCAAAAAGGGATGCTGCAAAGCATCCCTCCTCTCTCTCCGGAGCAAACACACACACACACACACACACACACACACACACACGGTGATGTGTTTAGAGAATGGACAAACCACTATATGGGGCAAAGGAAGGACCATGTCATCTGAGCCCTTTAGAGATTTCTCTATGGACCCATTGCACCAGAGCACTGCAGTGTCCATTACTCATATATGCACATAAACACACACAACACACACTTTCATGCACAGGATTTTTCCTGACGTATGTGTGCATTCATGCACTGAGCTCCTGTAAAATCATTATGAAGCAGTCACCCGTACGCAAATGTCTGGTTGGTGCATATCATATTAATGTCAAATCTTTAGTTTAAGCCCAGTGTGTTTCTGAACACCTCGTTCTGGTTTATTTGGTTTGCATGAATTTAAATAACTTTTTTTTTCGCTGCAGATTTTTACATTTGCATCTTCAGGAGAGGTTTCTGCATCACTAGCATCGCCAAATACAATTGCAAAAATAATCAAGCAGGTATTCTGATCAATTCTGACCAAAATCACAACATTGGTTGAGCCAGTTCTGCATGTCAATCTAAAACTAAAACCATAAATAAACATTTTTTGTTGAAAAAGTTAACTGAAATAAAATATTAAAAAATCTTATGACTTAAAAAAGTTAATATGTTTCATTTTCATTTAGTTTAACCTGATGTATAAACTAAAACTAAAACTTAGAAAGAAAAAAAAAAAATAATATAAACTATATAGACATATTTAAAAAAATAAAGATAAAAGCACAAAAACAATAAAAATTATGCACTCAAAAAGTAATATACTGTATGTATATATATATATATTCCACTGGCAAACAGTACAAAAATACTGATTAAGAAAATCATTATTATTATTATTATAACTTTTTATTGATTGATTGATTGATTGCACTGTAATGCTCTTTGCCAACATCAGGTATCATGATCTGCAGTATCTCTAATACTAAAAGATACTGGCTATTTGAAAAAAAAAAGACATGCTCTTTGCTTTCAATAGGAAACAAGTCAACAAAAGGACAGAAAAGTCATATAAAATAAGCATACTCTTTTAAATAAGCATAAATTGACTTGAGAATGAATTACATCCTAATGGTAATCGTCACAGAGAATCATAATGCTAAAATGCTTTACAAACACACAAAAATTTTATCTGTAAATAACTAAAGACTTTTTCGAGAAGGAAAGAGTCAAATTGCCTGCAATTAAATTTTAATAAAGGCGTAATTTCCCTTTCCGAATGCAGTTAAATGGGAGAAGAGAGATAGACGGAGCGAGTTAATGAGGAGAAGAAAAAGAATAATGCCAATGATGGATTGAAGCTCTAAATCAGGCTGATCGCAAATCAGCGGATCCTATTAAAACTTGATCAATCACTTTATGCTTGATGAACCCGCAGCGTGTGAAGAGTTACAGCCGGAAAAGAGCGACCTGTAGGAGCAAACCTGGAGATCTGGGATGGTGTGTACGTTACTAAGTAGGGGCGTAGCCATCATTTCAGAAGTGAGGGGGACAGAAATGTTTTATATATACTGTATATATACTGTATATATATATATATATATATAACATTACAATATAAGATTTCTGTAATCTATATAACCTACCAGTCAACAGTTTTTGAACAGTAAGATTTTTAATGTTTTATAAAGAAGTCTCTTCTGCTCACCAAGCCTGCATTTATTTGATTCAAAGTACAGCAAAAGCAGTAATGTTGTGAAATATTTTTACAATTTAAAATAACTGCTTTCTATTTGAATATATTTTAAAACGATTGCTGTGATCAAAGCTGTATTTTCAGCATCATTACTCCAGTCTTCAGTGTCACATCCTTCAGAAATCATTCTAATATGCTGATTTGCAGCTCAAGAAACATTTTTTAATTATTATTATTATTATCTCTACTCAGCTTTTTTTAAACATAAAAATAATAATAAATTTTTTTTGAGCAGCAAATCAGAATATCAGAATGATTTCTGAAGGATCGTGTGACTGGAGTAATGATGCTAAAAATTTTGTTTTGAAATCACAATAAATTACGTTTTAAAATATACTCAAATAGAAAATAGTTATTTTAAATAGCCTAGTAAAAATATTTAAAAATGTTACTGTTTTGCTGTACTTTGGATCAAATAAATGCAGGCTTGGTGAACAGAAGAGACTTCTTTAAAAAACATTACAAATCTTACTGTTTACTTACTTACTTTTGACTGGTGTATAAGCTTTTAATTGACTTAGAAATCAGATAACTGCTGGACAATAACCAATAATAATTTCTGCACGAGAGCGCCCTCCGGCTTCGAGTATGAATGAAACATAGACTGCACGGAGTGTTTAGCTCTCCGCGATGTTCATCTCGCCTTATTCTGGGTCCGAATAAAACATCAGATCATGCACAGACTATCCTGTCTCTTTGAATTTAAATCTATATTTATTCACACCGGCTCTTGAAAACCTCTATGCAAACACACTTGCCCGAAAAAGTGTGGTGTAATCTACGCCCCTGTTACTAAGGACAGTTTCATTTCTCAGTCAATTCACTGACTCTCAGACAATCATCAGTTCCTCAGCCCATCACTTGAAGGTTAATTATTCATGAAATCACTGTACTTAAAGCAATAGTTCACCCCAAAATTAAAATTATGTCTACATACTCATATCCTTCCAAACCCATATAACTTCTTTCTAATTTCTCATTTTGTATTCCACAGAAAAATGAGTAAATAAAGTCAGAATGGTCATTTTTGAGTGAGCTACTCCTTTAAAGTAATTTTCCTGATTGTCTGTCTGAGATAAATCACTGTAATATTCATGAAAGGAGTTTCATCAGCATTAAACCATGTAGACACGTCTTGATTCATCCCGGCTGAACTGTGGGCTGCTTATCTGCGGGTATCAGCTGCTCTTGTAATCACTTCTGCGTTCTGGACCAAAACCTACAGCTGCCTACATAGACTGCACTTTAAGACAACATATGCACACTACAGACACTTCATGACCAAATTTTAAGAAAGCACTGAGTTTATCCTTTGAAAAAGCAGGGATGTGCCAAAATTCAGAACTGATGAATTGGCCACACCACAGGAATTTGAATTAAAACTGATCATGCATTTTTTGGAAATGAAGTGTTTTTCCATCCTGGTGAATTTGGTAATTATGAAGGAATATAATAAACTACACACCATGCAATAAACTAACATGCATTTAATAAAACTTTAAACTCCACGGGTATTAATTGAAAGTTTAGTCAAAATAGTTTGGTTTAAAAGTTTAGTGAAAAATGAAAGTTACATGAATTCAAATGGCAGTTTGCAAACTCAATTCAAATTCAGGAACCGACTTAGAATTTAAAACAGTTAACTGGCTTTGAATGGAATTGAAAACAACACAGGAACTTGAAATGGAGTGACAATAACGGGAATTTATTGGAAATGCATTCTGGGAAATTAAGTGTTTTCATCCTGGTAAATATGAAGGTATAGTAGGGCTACTCGATTATGGCAAATATCATAATCACGATTATTTTGGTCAACACTGAGATCACGATTATTTTAAACGATAACTCATTGACTTGCAACATGCAATATGATGTGGCCGTTTTTATAATCGCTGGAAGCCAAATTTGTAAATGAAAATAGCAAAATGAAAATTTGTTTAATCTCCCAACCCTATATAAAGAAATATATAAACTCCATGCAATAACTAGAAGCATCTAATAAACCCTTCAAACTTCAAGGCTTTTTGTTGACAAATTTAGTTTAAATTACTTTATTCAGAAAGTTCAGTTCAATTCAAATTGCAGTTCTACATCCTGTTTGCAACCTCAATTTGAATTAAGGAACGGAATTGGAATTCAAAATTCAAATGTGAATGCCATAATGCATTGCAAAAACCCATCTAAGATGGCATGCAAAGCAAGAGAAATGCATTCAGCACTGAAAAGTAGTTTATGCAATATTTTTGTGCATTAAATGTTGTTTGTTTATCATAGTATTGCATCATTAGCTTAGCAACACTCCCAACTGTAAATCTGAATGAGTTGAGTCTCCTCATGAGGAGTGCTGTTTGCATGAGGTGTAGAGTGCAGAAAGCAGTCAGTCAGTGGCTCACGAGGTTCAATATGTGCCTGTGTAGTCAGTGAGCAGCAGCGCAACGCAGTCAGGGATGCCGTGTCTATGCGGACAGCTGCGCATACAGCACGCGCATCCTGGGAGAAAGCAGCAATGGAGCCGTGTTTTCCCGTCTCGCTTGGCCATTACTATTATTACTCCGGGCCTCGGCAGAACGGGAGCACGGCGGCGCGTAAAGCAGAAATGTCATGGAGGTCAGCCGTGGGAGTCTCGCTCAGGCCCGAGCTTGTCCTTTCATATGGAGTGTGACACAAGAGGCCGGCGCTCATGAATAAGACATGGGCTGTCTGGGCCGTGGGGACTCACGCTGTCCATTTGCCATTTGCACGCTTGGCCAAAGCCAAGGAAGAGGTGAAAGGGGGAAGAGAAGTCAATACAGTCCGCCTACAGTGTGGAATTTAGGAGCCGCAGGTTCCGAACGGAGGGTTTGATCAAATAGCGCTGAGCATTAACTGGCTTTACAGTCGACGGTTAGTGTGGAGATTTAAAGTTCACTGTGAGGACTGTTGATACTTGAGAAATGAGTTTATGCATGCATTTTTTCCTCATCAGCGTTGCCAGGTCTTTCTAGAAAAATACGCAACCTTTTCTAACAAAACAAGCACAAAATAAGCAACAAAAAGTGGTCAAAATAAGCAACTCTTGATCCCAAAAAATGCAATCCATGACAAACAAACACGATTATAGTCGATTATAATAACACTATTCCTCACCTGTCACTCCATATGTCAACCCTGTCAGATACAAAAATAATGTGCATTGTCATGTCGGATATTTATTAAATGAATACGGAATCTAGCATTCAACTTCGATTAGGATTTACGAATTGAAACTACACTAAGGTTTCAAAATGACAGTCAGCTATCTATTCAAGAATTCATCTATAGAAGTAGATATTCATCTATTGAACAACACCTGATGTGGCTGACAGCTGATGGTGACGAAATAATCGTAAAATTGATCAAATTGAATATTTGAATAAAATAATAATACAATTCTAATTAAATTATAATAAAATTAATTTCACATTTTAATGAAATAAAATAATAACATTATATAAGAAATCATATTTTGAATATTAAAAGTATATAAAATTTAGTTTTTCTGAAGTTGCTAGATTTTATATTACAGCTTTTATATTATAATATTTTAATAATATTAAATATAAAAATATTATAATATTTTAATAAAATGAAATATAAAATCATGAAATTAATAAAATGATCTAACAACAATGTCTTTTTACAATTTGGTGACGGTACTGACATATCAAAATCTAAACACAAAATATATACTTAAAATGACAAAATAAACACATGAAATGAATTAAAACCTATAACCTCAACATAGCTCGGGTAACCGAATTCAGCAGCTAAAATGTGGAAAGACTGATTATGATATTGCATCATTTTATAAAGATTTTCTTTAGAGCCTTATAAAAGAGATCACTAGCACGTTCTCAACACAAATGGACCGTTTTATTCGATTTTACTCTTTATTTGAAAGAGTTAAAGAGTTTGATTTTACTCTATTTATTTATCAAAGAGAAATTAAATAATCACTCACTTCCTCTAAAACAACCTCTCCTCAGACAATAACGCAATACTTCCAGTAGATTGAAATATATTACACTTATGAAACACAGAAGTCTTAATATGTATTTTTCAAAAAAAAAAATACTGTTTCCTTAAGTGAAATATTACGTGAACTATTGCGTGATGGTCTGAGGAAAGGTTGTTCAAATGTCTGATTTGTGTTAAAGTCATTCTGCGATTATCTTCAAAGTGGGAAAGCTGCTCAGAACTGACGGCAGTAAAGTTGAAGAAGTCTAATTGTTTCCAATTTAGCTCATCAATAGATTTGATTCAGGCTTATACGCCAACAGCAGATGAGGAACAGGAAGAGGCGTTTTTCACTCAGCGTGAGTCGTGTGGCTGCGCCGTCTAGACATTTTCTTGTCTTTGTGTCGAGATATTGATGTCCCACAATGATTCGAAATAATGGGCGATATCTTACAGTCTGAGCGTTTATGAATTCAATAGGCGAGTGAGGGAAAAAACAAAACAAAGCAAAGGCAGAGAAATTAGCCTGTTGGGCGATCGCTGGGGAATATGCAAGGGAAAATGATGAGAAGTGATTTGAGTATTTCTGCAGGAACTGACAGTGTGGAATTGGTTAATGATCGCTGTGAAGCGCGAGTCCGATACCCCTGCGGGGGGTCACGCCGCCATCGATCCGTCTTTCTGTGCTCTTCTGACTTTCTTCTTTTTTTCTGTCAGAAGATGACACGGTAAATCAATGGGAAACAGATAGCGAATAAGTTGTTCTTAAAACGCTGCTGAGTGAACTTTTACTTCAAAGCAACTTCTGAAACGAGTTGGAAGGAAGGGCTGTTTGCTGACGACTTTGATGCTTGGGCTGCAGGACGTGTAGCGTTAGATTGGGGTTACGAGTCAGAGGAGGATTAGAGGTCAAAAAACACTTTTGATACAATGTCACAAATGAAGGCTGCTCTGTTTTCTAAAGGCCTTTGTGTTGTGAGAGCCCACCGACCGCCCACTAGAGCAGAACACAGAAAGAAACGGTGATATTATAAAAGAACGGCTATATTATATTACATTACATTACATTACAGTATATTATATTAGATAAATGAAATATAAAACAGATAAGCAAGTTAAATGTTACTACATAAAACATAAAACTACATAAATCATAACTACAAATCCACAAGCAAAATTATTGTAAATATTATTGCGGTAACATCTATTCCAGACAAACATGTCTTTGCCTACACAAAACAAGCTGTGACATATCAGTCAGTTGGTCTCTTCTATAAGTGTTCTTGGTCAGAACAAACTATGATGTGGATCAGACTCAGCCTGTCGTCAAAAGTCTGGCTGCACAAGTCATTCAGTCTGAACAGTAAGTTAAACTTCACCGCACAATAACTGGGTGAAGCAGACTTCACTCATATCTGCTACATCTCCATGATTGACATCTCCTGTGCCTCCAAACCCACAGGCGATGAAGCACTTCCAGGGAAGCTTTCAATTAGGAAAGTGGCGTAGCAGAGGAAAGAGTAAACGCAATTCTGACCTGCAGGCAACACGCCGCATTTAGCAAGGCAAGAGACCTCAAATTATCCATCAGCACAAAGCCAAACAAACAGGAACAAAGATACAAATACACTCACTCGCCCTGGAAGCCAACCGGGGACAACGAGTCAACTCCTTTTTCCACGTTTTAGTGCAAATTATAATGTCAGTATAACAATTCGAGTGAGCTGTTGCATTTTAAAGAAGTTGTAAAAATGTTTTAAAAAGTGAATAACACATCTAATATAATAAATAAAGAATAATAAAAAGAATACTTGCAAAAATAATACAAATAACAAAATCATAATTGCAAAAAATAATACAATTAAATTTTTTTTAAAATAATAATAGCAAAAATAATAAAAAAAAATTCATTCAGTTTTTAAAAAATTCATACAACTATATTTTAAATAATCACAAGTTCTTAAGCACTCAGGTACTTGTGCACAACCTAAGAAATGTTTTATCATCATAGTTACTGCCAAATAAAAGTTACATGATAAAGTGCAAAAAACAGTCGCTTGCTGACACTTGAACATTTCCTCCCGGGCAACGTGTCAACATTAAACAGTCCCTGTCTGGTGTGCATCAATCGGTCAACTGAGATTTCACACTCCTCGTTAGTTCAAGAAAAAAAATTAATCCTGTTCGCTGACAGGATCAAACAATGGACGAAAAATAGCTTGAGCACAAATATCCAGCTCAGCTTGTGTTTATTAGCCCCTCTTAAACAGACACAATCATTAGTGTGTCAGTGTATGTGACGCGTGTTGTATGAATGTGGCATAGAAACAAGAGGAGAGTGACGCAGAGGCTCCAATAAGGGCTAAAAGAGCAGAGCATCTTTCTGAGATATCTCAGATCAGATCAGTGTATGAATTATACAATGACTTTTACAAACTTTTTTACATTGTTCAGTTGGCCTCTCTTAGTTTTCTCACAAAAACCTTAAGTATATTGTGTAAGTATATTTTTAGGTAAAATAAACATGTAAAAAATATTTTTATGTAAAATAAATTAAAAGTGAATTTGAATTGAGGGAATAAACAGGATGCAGAATTACAACTATAATTTTAAATGTAAGGAAAAAGACTGATAGAACAGAATGATAGAATGACAGAATGATAGATAGATAGATAGATAGATAGAACGATAGCTAGAACGATAGATAGAACGATAGATAGATAGA
>NW_015646367.1:555442-567149 GCF_001515625.1 Sinocyclocheilus rhinocerous | reverse complement strand
AAAAATGCTGGGTTGTTTCAACCCAACTTTGGGTCAAATATGAATTAACCCAGCTGTTGGGTTAAATTTTTACATTAAATGTTTAACCCAAAAGTTGGGTTAGTCCATATTTGACCCAAAGTTGGGTTGAAACAACCCAGCATTTTTTAGAGTGTAGATAGATAGACAGACAGACAGACAGACAGACAGATAGATAGATAGATAGATAGATAGATAGATAGATAAGATGAAAGAAAGAAAGAAAAGGATAGAATGACAGAATGATAGCTAAAACAACAGAATGATAGAACAATAGATGGATGGATGTGTGTTGTGGCCAGTTCAATTCAAGACTGATGAAAGGAGAGCGAGGCAGTTCTTCAGTTCAATCCCTGCCTCTCTCGCCCGCCGCAGCGCTGGAGAGTGTATGTAAAGGTTGAGCGGAGATGACACAGCTGGGAAGCGTCGCTGGACGTCATACACCCTCTCGCTCGCTGATCTTAAGTACTTCTTAAGACTCCATTAATTGGGAGGGGGTTCCTAGAAATGGCTGACTCCCTGTGTAGTACCGAACTAGAAGAAACCGGTGGAGAGCCGCCTTAATTAAAGCTGAGAACAACGGCTCAGAAAACCCGGAGTGGATACCGGAGGGAATTGAGCGTGAGGGAGGGGATGAGGAGACGGCTCCAGGAACACCGGGATAATAAGAGGCTAGTGTGATAATTGTAATTGTGTTGAGGGAACAAAACGAGAAGGGCATGAAGTGCGAGACAGACGCGGGAGCAATCAGCCGGGGCTCGGTGGGGGGCCGGACTGTGGCGGGTTGGGTAATCGGAGGTGATGGCAGCGTGGCTGCTTCAAGTCGAGGGTGTTGGAAAGCGAGAGGGAGGCGGTCGCTGCAGACTTTGCGGGGGAGGCACCTCAGCGAAGACACCCAGTGCCGCGGCTGGTAATTGGGTGGCAGGCAGTTGGCATCAGGAGGAGAGACAAAATAAGCATCGGATTTGTTCAGTTCTGCAGAAAACTTAAGAGAAGCAGAAGTCATTTCTCAAAGGATGCTCTTTCATTGCTCAGGAGAATTAACGGAGTTAGATTTTTTTCTGCTAAAATTCCTTTTGAGAAACAAAAACTGACAAAATAGTGTTCTTATGGTAAGCGCTCAAAGTGATGGCAGCGTGGCTGCTTCAAGTCGAGGGTGTTGGAAAGCGAGAGGGAGGCGGTCGCTGCAGACTTTGCGGGGGAGGCACCTCAGCGAAGACACCCAGTGCCGCGGCTGGTAATTGGGTGGCAGGCGCTTGGCATCAGGAGGAGAGACAAAATAAGCATCGGATTTGTTCAATTCTGCAGAAAACTTAAGAGAAGCAGAAGTCATTTCTCAGAGGACGCTCTTTCATTGCTCAGGAGAATTAACAGAGTTAGATTTTTTTCTGCTAAAATTCCTTTTGAGAAACAAAAACTGACAAAATAGTGTTCTTATGGTAAGCGCTCAAAGCTATACAATTAATGTGGATAACATAACTAAGATAATGATAAAACACGTTTGATTTCATATTGAGATCATATTGCAGACTTTAGTGTCTTGGCAAATATGAGACACTAAGATCTGTTGTGAAACTCGAGAGACACTGGGGTTGTTTCTTCAGACTTCATCCATTCCTTAAAGGTGCTGTATATAATTTTTTTACTGTACTAAAGCATAAAATACCATAACATGTTTGCAGACATTTAAGAAGCAAGCTAAGTTACTTGTTTCTCCGATTAACAATGCAACAGCCAGTTATTCTACTCTGAAATGTGTTCCGTGTCGGAATGTCTGTTTTTGTTTGGTTTGTGTGACTCCGCCCACTGCCAATTTACCCAATAGGATTTCAACATCCTGGGTTGCCAGTTGGTAGAAACCAATACGCATTGCAGCCATGGAAGCCAGCAAATGAACTGGGTCAGAGATCACAGATTCTACCCGACCCAAAAAGCCTCAGCATCCATCTGAAAAGCTTTACGACCAAAGGAATATTAACGGATAAATCAACTCATCAACTTACAGCTTAAGGGACTGTCGCCTTCCATTGTTAATTGTGCTTGTTCCTGTTGCATGTCTTAAATCTGGCAACCCACGTAAGCATCAAGTCTGAGGAGGAGGCAGCGGGAGAAACAACTCTCTCCAATATTTTGACCCATTTCAACCATTAATTAGTTGTCAATATTACACTGCACCTTTAAATAAGGCCACCGTTAAGATCTCTGTTTAACCTTGTTGGTGTCTTGGAGAAACAACTGAGATATTAGAGCGATATTGCTCTGCTGTTCATTAGGAGAAATAAAAATGGACACGAACAAGACAAATTTTGACAAACTGTAAGAGTATAGAGATGTAAAATAAATGTGGATAGCATAGCCAACATAATGATGACAAATATTTGAGTTCATATTGAAATGTATGAGTTTTAATTGAAGCACAATTTAAATTGCACAATTTTATTGCAATGCAATACAATAAAAAATAGTTAATTGTCATGTAGAAAAAGAATAGAAATATAAAGCTAATATGACCGCATTTTGAGTTCATATTGAGATCTTTGACTTCTGTTTGAAGACTTCAGAAGAGATGGATGGGATCTCTTCTGTAACTCTGAGATTACTGTGGTCTGAGAAGCAGGAGACTTTGGCAAAAGTCTCAATTTAATCTCACTGCTATCTAGGAGAAGCAATTGAAAAATTAAAGAGATATCACACACACGATTCGCCTCTCCTGGAGGAAGAGGCAAAATCAGCTTTCGGATTTGCTCAGAATCTCCAGGAAGCAGGACGAGAGATGGGGAAGCTACGGGATTGAAGCTTTCAAGAGGAACGAGAGACAAATAGATTGAATAAAGGGCGGACGGGGGGCAGAGTGCTCGAGACCGAGAAGAATGATATTGGACTTTGGGAAAGGAGAAGTGGAGAGGATTGGAGGAGGCCAGTAATGAGGCAGAGGAGGAAGAGTGGCAGAGGAGGACAGCAGCAAATAGGAAAACACACACGGAGACGGAGAAACACTGACTCGTGAGGGATTAGAGAGATGCAGCTGAGGGAAAAAAGAGAAAGCTCAATTAAAAGAACTGGGTCAGAGGAAACATGAAGAGGCTTTTTGAAGTGTTGTGTGCTGCATTTCAAAGCGCCGTGCAATGGTCCTTATGCGAGACTGAAGATCTGTGACCTTCTGGAGGCCACGTGTCATTGTGAACTTCATCTCACAAAGTGACTGGAAAGCACTTGACATGTCAGTGAATTAGAGAGAATATCTCAATGTCTCAATACAAAATATCTCTTCACTAACCTCTCTTCTCGTTGCTCGGTGTCTTTGAATCAACTGGTGTTTTGGTGATTTTTAGTGACTTATGCCAGTGCTTATATCGTTAACTACAATGAAAACTATTAAAACGCACTTTCATTCATTGCAATAATTCTGAAACAAAATAAAAGCTAAAATCAGATGAAAGTTAAACTTGAAAAACCTTAATTTGAAGTGCAAAAATAGCTAAAACTGAAATAAAAATAAATTAATGTTAAATAGAAATATTAAAAAACTCATAAAAAATTATAAAAGCACATAACAAAATGACTAAAATTTTAATGAAAATTAAAATAAAAAATGAAAATATAAAAATAAAAACTAATTTAAAAAGCCAAAATAAAATATTAGTGTTGGAGTACTAAAATTACTAAAACTCAAATAAAAATAAATGAAAGCTAAATAATAATCTATTAATTAATTATTTTTAAAATATATTTAGCTTTAATTTATTTTATTTGTATTAGTTTATTTAATTTAAACTAATAAAAATGACTAAATGACTAAAAATGACAAAAAAAAAACTAAAACATGAATGTGAAAACTGAAAATATAAAAATTCTAAATTCAAATCCGATTCAAAATATTATTAAATACTATAATATTATATAAATAATATTAAAATGGCATTGGCTTTTTCAATCAAAACATTACACAAAATAAAGTGTACTATTAAAATACAAAGTAACAAACAAACAAACAAACAAACAAATAAATAAATAAATGTAAAACTAAAATAGGTTGTCAAACTTTTTCACGTTTAATGATGAATTTCACATGTGTAAACTTGAGGGGAACTGACTTCATATATCCACTAAAAATGACACCCAGACCAATTGGGAAATGAAAAATATTGAAAAAAGTTGCTCAGAAAAGTGACATTCGTTTATTAGTTTGTTTGAAGATGTTAAATCACTCTAAAAAAATGCTGGGTTGTTTCAACCCAATTTTGGGTCAAATATGGACTAACCCAACTGTTGGGTTAAATTTACATTTAAATTTAAAAGTTACATTTTTAAATTAACTTTTTAACCCAACATTTCAAAATGACTAAAATTTTAATGAAAATTAAAATAAAAACTGAAAATATAAAAATAAAAACTAATTTAAAAAGCCAAAATAAAATATTAGTGTTGGAGTACTAAAATTACTAAAACTCAAATAAAAATAAATGAAAGCTAAATAATAATCTATTAATTAATTATTTTTAAAATATATTTAGCTTTAATTTATTTTATTTGTATTAGTTTATTTAATTTAAACTAATAAAAATGACTAAATGACTAAAAATGACAAAAAAAAAACCTAAAACATGAATGTGAAAACCGAAAATATAAAAATTCTAAATTCAAATCCGATTCAAAATATTATTAAATACTATAATATTATATAAATAATATTAAAATGGCATTGGCTTTTTCAATCAAAACATTACACAAAATAAAGTGTACTATTAAAATACAAAGTAACAAACAAACAAACAAACAAACAAATAAATAAATAAATGTAAAACTAAAATAGGTTGTCAAACTTTTTCACGTTTAATGATGAATTTCACATGTGTAAACTTGAGGGGAACTGACTTCATATATCCACTAAAAATGACACCCAGACCAATTGGGAAATGAAAAATATTGAAAAAAGTTGCTCAGAAAAGTGACATTCGCTTATTAGTTTGTTTGAAGATGTTAAATCACTCTAAAAAAATGCTGGGTTGTTTCAACCCAATTTTGGGTCAAATATGGACTAACCCAACTGTTGGGTTAAATTTACATTTAAATTTAAAAGTTACATTTTTAAATTAACTTTTTAACCCAACATTTGGGTTAGTCCATATTTGACCCAAAATTGGGTCGAAACAACCCAGCATTTTTTAGAGTGTGGTTTGACATTTAGCACCTAATGCAATTTAAAATTTTAAAGTGTGACTTAAGTTTCTAAAAGTGTCCAAATACATTTAGGGGCCACATTTTCAACATTCATCGCTTCATTTCAAGTTTATTCTAAAATCCTTTGCATGAAACACCAGTGTTTCGGTACTCAAAGGGTTAAAGGGGTCATATGATGCTATTTTAAAGATCATTATTTGGTGTATTTGGTGTAACAGAATATGTTGACATGCTTTAATGTTCAAAAAACACATTATTTTTCAAATACTGTACATTATTGTAGGTCCTCTATGCCCCGCCTCTCTCAAACACGTAGTTTTCTACAAAGCCCCCTCCTTTGACAAGCGCAGTCTGCTCTGATTGGCCAGCTGAACCAGTGCATTGTGATTGGCCGAACACCACAAGCACCTGTCGGAAATGTAACGCCCCTTACCATAATCCCGAGCTTCATCTTTCAAAATAAATGTAAAGACAGTAAATAATGTCATTAGTTTTACCATCAGTTCAAGCCCGAAAAGGCAACAGAGTCGCGTGACAGACACAGTAATGATGCAGTACACAAGCCACGGTTAAGACAGCTGACTCCACTGTGAGTGACCCTGTCTCTCTCTCTCTCTCTCTCCCACACGTGCGCACACACACACACACACACACGATGCGCAAAACTCCACATTTGAACAGTCAATAGCAAATACTAAAACTAATAACAAAACAGTAGCTGATTCAGAAGCGCCAGATTGTCATAGCAAAGTCAGAATTACCTCCTCTCCTAGGTTCACGAAACGGTCGTCCATAAAATGCATTGCTGTTCTGTTGTAAGTAATCTTAAAGATTCCTAAATGCATCTACTTTCGGAAGGCCAAATAAAGTGCTTTTGCTCTTCCCAGATAGTGACGTAGGTATGTGGGGGCGTGTTAGAACGAGCAGTTTTAGGAGGGTGTGGCTGACTCAACTTTTATAAAGAATATCTCTTTGGATTTGAGACTTTAGTGTTTGCAGCTTTACAGATCTTCTTTATGCACCAAGAGCTTGTAACACTTCAAAGAGAAAGGAAAAATTGAAATTGCATCATATGACCCCTTTAAAGTCCGTCTGTCCAAAGCTAAATATTCAGAAACGAATAGTCAAAAACTCACAGAGACTAAAGTATTTGCAGGCAGGAAGATGTTTCCTAATCTCTCAACATTTCCTCCATTGTTGGGATCTCAGCAGCCGTCTTGCTCCCGCTCTCGTCACCTCCTGAACCGTCTGATGAAGTATGTAAACATGCAAATCCATCGGGAGGAGGGAGCAGGAGATGCACTGACACTTTAAAGAGTGGCACATTAAAGTTGTGTGTACGTTTCGCTTAAATTCAAAAAGTGTTTTTCTCTCAAATGTTTGGGGACTACTCTTGATATGTCAATCAAGTTGATTTTGAAGTGCGCTGGGGTGTTGGGACGGGGCGGATGGGGAAAAGGTGGAAGACCAAAAAGGAGCGTGAGGTTTGTGATGTCTCTAGCTCATTCGCAGCCTCCTACCGAGACACAGGAATCGAGAATTAATGGGTCGAAAAAGAAGAAAGGATGGAAATTTAGACAAGAATTGCAGGCATTAAAGAGAGAGGAGAAACTCAGAACTTAATTAATTCTTACAAGACTCTGCACTGAGATAAAGACGAGACAATGTTCAGGGGAGAAGTTTCATCAATATTTAAAGGAATAATTCAGCCAAAAACTCGCTCGCAAAGTCCTTCCTAAATCTGACGTACTTTTTCCCATGCAACACAAAGTGCATTTTTGAACAACTCTTTTCCACACAACAGTTTTAGTTAAGTATTATTGATATACTATTATAGTTTTTGTGAATACTTCGAATTATATTTTATTTTCATATTTTCTGTCTTCACTTTAATTTCAGTTAAAGTTTGAGTAATTTGGTTGTATGTTTTTGTAAGATTTATTAGTTTTATTATTATTATTATTATTTTTAAACATGTCTATATAGTGTATAGTACTTACATATTATGCATTACGTTATTTTTAATATTTTTAAACATGTCTATATATAATTTAATAACTTGCATATTATTTATTTATTATTTTTAATACATTTTTATTGATTTGTTTTAAAAAAAAATAAGTCTATATATATTGTATTCTGTTGTATTTATTATTTTTAGTTTATTTAGCTTTAATTATTTTAGTACTTCAACAAAAATGACAAATGTCCAGTATTGTCCAGTGAGTGGTGCTAAAAAGTTAACGCCCTATCGCATTTGAAAATAAGATACCATCTACACTAACCTCGACCCTAAACCTAACCGATGGTGTTAACAAAAGCAAACATAAGATAAAAACAAATTTGCTTAAGCACATTTGCTTCTACAAGTCTCTTTTATCAAGACATTGCGAGTGCAGTGCTGTACCGGGCGAGCTTACGAGCAAGTTTACTATGTCACAAACACCATATAAATGGAGCATGGTTATGCTTTGCAAATGCCAAAATGTATTAGTTTACAAATCATGTGCTTTGGTAAAAGTGTTTCGAGGACATAGTGTAGTTTTGTGCAAGGAACTGCATGAAAATAAGTCTTTTAAATAAAGTCTTTTAAGTCTAATTAATTACAAAATGTTTGTATAAAGTGTTTTGAATTATCACTATCCATTCCTTATTTTGTTAGATTTTGTAATTATCAAATACTGTGTAACAAAAATGCTTTCTATGTGTTCCCTTTCTAACAAGATTTTAATGTTTGACTGTAATCATAATGTAAAACCTGATACTTATCTAACCAAAAATATCTAAACCTTGACAAAAAGTAGTCTTTTAGAATGTCTAGATATATATCTAAATGCAAAACCTAAAAAAAGAAGAAGAAATTATGTCTAAAAAAACAACGGGAATCCAAAAGCCTCTGTATATATCTACATAGGTTGCTAATACAAGAGGTTACGCAACATTACACAAGTTTTTATTTTTTTAATGCCTCCAGATGGCCCAATTCTCACTTCAAAAAATTGATTTTAAATGCCTTCGCTCTATTTTAATGTCAAATATTGCATTTATTTACTATAAAAAAATAGTAAATAAATAAATAAATAAAAAAGATATATTAATTCTAATGGAGAAAATAGCTCATTAAAATTGTATAGATATTGCATAGTATCATAAAATTCCCTCAAAATCATAAATAATAATCAGAAAATATTATTGAACAAATATATATTACATTGATTTTCCTGGAAAAAAAAAAAAAAGGTTACATTTCAAGGTTTCGGTCACTTTTGACCGCGAACGAGGCAAGTGTGATTCCTAAACGAAGAGGGCCAGAGGGTTAATCAATAATCTGCCCTTGTAATCATAATTTGTATGAAAAGGAATAAAAGTTGTTGGTGTTTTACTGCTACTAGTGTTCATTTCAGCTGGAAACTGCAGTGAATTGTATGTGTAGGTATGTTTTTGGTGTTTACGAAAATGTAAGTGGAGGCATGTTTTTTTTTTTTTTCACCTCAAATCAGATATGGTGCATTTTGAATCATTGCATGACTTTGTATTTCAATATTTTGCCAACTGCATTCCACAGAAGAAAGTAAGTCCTCACCTGAACCTGTTTCAAAAGATGATCTGGGGTCTGATTCACAATTGGAAATAGAAGCAATCCAGCCTAATTTAAGCACATGAACCATTATTGAGTATAATCTGTATGTTTGAAATGCTCACCATCACTTAATATATATGCATGTCTCATTGCTGCCTGTCCTGAATAAATTGCCATTTAAGAGTATCTTGCATTCTCCGCAGCAGACAAACACAAGCGTCACTCTGTACATCTTAAGTTCTGGTGCTAAATCCAAAGGGACGAATACTTCAATGACATGTCTTCTGAGTCGTTAACTAGCTACATTGATGATGCACAAGTACTACAAGTGTGTTTTTGGACACATTGTGTGTGTAGATATCCTTAACACACCTCTCATTGGCCTGTTTTCGTCACATGGATGCTTTCTCTCAGTAAATGCACAGCACTCTCTTGAGGAATAAGATTTCTGTTTTCTCTCTGTGAAGTGACCTTGAGCTTTGGGCACTTAATAAATAAAACTTCATAAAGTTTCACAGCTCTGGATGCGTTTCTGTTCACTCAAATGCTTCTAACATTCCTAAGCATGATAAAAACTCAAATAAGACTATAGATGACATACAGTGAGAGTATAGAGATGGAAAAAGAACGTAGCAGATCAGAGAATGATAATTGCTTGCGCTCAGATCAAAATCTCTTGATCTCTTTGCACACATTGTATGGAACTGTGCTCCGATTTGACAAGATATCAGCGTTGAGATCTTTTAAAAAACTTTTTTAGGAGAGAAATGTGAGAAAGAGGAACTTTGTCCTTTATTTAATCTCTATTATTTATTATTTTGCTCTTCTGAAATGAAATTTGATCAAAATAGACCCAAAGGAGTCAAAAGTTGTCATATAGTAAAAACATAGGCTAAAGCCATAAAAAGACAATGAGAAATGTCTTTTGAAAATTACAATTAATAAAAATATTTTTAGCAAATATTAAAAATTACAGGGAAAAAAATAAAAACATGGAAAAATGTTTACATTTAAGATATTTTAGGATATAAAAGACAGAAATATTTTATATGACAATGTAAAATAAAATACAAAATAAATTAATTTTACATTTACATTTTTTTTTTAATAACATTTTTTTTTTCTAGCAAATCGAAAAATGCACTGCTAAAAATAAAAAAATACAAATGTATAAATATAAAAAACTAAAAAGTTTACCTAAGTAAATATAAAATGCAAAAAAGAATTATTTGTATAAAAATACAAAATAAATGATTTTAAAATTAAGACTAAAATAAAATAAAATATTTCTAGCAAACATAAAAATGCTAAAAATAAAAAAACATGAAAAACATTTACATTTAAAATATATAAACAAAATATTTTATATAAAAATGTAAAAGGAAAAATAAAAAAAATTACATTCAAATTAATAGTTATAAACAAAAAAACATCACTGTAAGAAATAAATCTGTAGAAAACCAAATAATGACCTGTCTTAAAATTTTGCATTACATTTATGGACTTTTCCTTCAACTTTAAAACGCTACACAATCCACTGCATAATTCACAATACGTGTGAAACACCTGTAAAAAAATCAATATGGGAAATTCCTTCATTTTAACACAGCAAATACAAAAATTCACACCATGTTTTGAAACTCTTTAAGAGACACGTGTAATATTATTGGGATCTTATTCTCAAGAGAAACATCTGAAAACGAGAAGACTCCAGCAAAAGCTGTCTGGGAAAAACGAAAGAGATATTAAAGTGATTTCATGTTTGATTTTTCTCTCTGTGGAAGGTGTAGAGCTGTAGGATGAAGTCAACAGGAGCCGGCGTCAGTGTTTGTGAACCCTTGACCCGCGCAGAGCCCGGAGGCCAGCAGATATTTACATAAGCAGTCAATGTTTTGGGAGCAATCAGCACCCCGCGGTGGACCAGTACAAACACACGGAGGAGGAGGTCCACACCCCTCTTATTATCCACACTGCCCCCCGGAGACACTCACACTTCCTGTCAGATTCAACTTTTCAAATCCAGAAATCCGGAGCTTGTTGTCATGGCAACAGCCACAGTGGGGAGGAGGGAAAAAATCTGCCGCATTGCTGGACTTGGCATGAGCGCGATGTGTGTGTTCGTATGCAAGCGTGTGTGTGTATGCATCACACATGAGCTCTCAATACACATTAGCTATGATTGGAGCGCTCTCAGTCAGGAAACACAGACACCTCCGGTGGAGGTGTTTAGATACACACCACATCTTCAAGTACACTGCACTTGTAAGAGGACGTGAGCGTGGGCTAGTGCATGTCATTGTGAAGTGACGCTCACAAGCCATTTGCTTCCATCATCTGACGTATTAATGAGTAAAACAGTCTTCATTTACTCATTCTCATGCCGTTCCAAAGCCTTATGAAGAACACAAAAGAAGATATTCTGAAGAACTGTTTTTGTCCATAAACTGACAGTCAGTGGAGTGCAAAACAACAACACTTTGAAACATTTTTCAAAATACTGTACATTAATGTTCTTTAATGTTCCACTTGAGAACTGAAAGTGTAAGCATGTGTTGAAATCTATGCATGCAAAAGTTTGAGAGTTACATTAAAGGTGTAATTTTTTCAGCTTGTTGCATATTTTCTTTTTGAAAAGAAAAAATGTGAAATAAATATATAAAAAAATGTATAAGCATGTACAGTAAGTATAAAATATAATACAATTTTTTTTATAGAAAAACTGTTATTGTATAAAAAAGTTTATTCCAAATACATTTTAAAATACTTTATATATTTTCTTTTTTATTTCTATAATTTCTATAATTTTATTATATAAATTATATAAATTTTACTATTTTAAATTACAATTTATATTATTATTATTATATTATTATTATTTTATAATTATTCAATTTCATAGCAAATATAAAAATGCACAAAAATTGGATG
>NW_015646367.1:551968-555218 GCF_001515625.1 Sinocyclocheilus rhinocerous | reverse complement strand
ATATATATTATTTTATATAATATGAATAATATTTTATATAATATTAAAATATTATTTCTAGCAAATATAAAAACATACACTCTTAGAAATAAAAAATTAAAATACAAATATAAGATTAGTACAAAATAAATATAAATTAAAATATTTTATATGAAAATAAATGAAAAAATGAAAACAAAATATTTGACCACAATTGAAATAAGAAATTAATCTTGAATTAAACCACCCAAATATTTAATTAAAATAAATAAAAATGTTATTCTAGCAAATATAAAAATGCACTGTAAAAAAAACAAATATAAAATAAAATTAATAGTGATGAAGAAAAGTATTTCTAGCAAACATAAAAACCGTGCTAAAAATAAAATGAGTAAAAAATAATTTAAATATAATATAAAATGAATGCAAAATAAATTACTTTTAGGATTACAAATTCACTGCTAAAAATAAAAAATAGTCATTCTTTTGGTTGTACAGTCAGCCCAAGTGGCAGGGAACACAAATCAAAAGTACTGGCCTAAAAGAAAAATATCTGTACTTGACTTTGGAACAATGTGCACTGATGGATTGTTCATGATAGGACCAGGAACATGTGCATATATGAAGTGAATTTGGATTCAGATTTACTTTAAATTTGCTGTACATTAGAGGATCACAGCGCTCTACTCTCATCACATCGCCTGCAGATCGCTTCATTCACTCCACTTCTGAACGGTCAATTTACCATCTGCCGGTGAGGGCATACGGACGCTTCCAGATGGACAAAGTCCCGGTGTCCTGCACTGTATAAGAACATCAGCGAGCCGAGCGAGCGCTGGGATATTGTCATTCAGCCGATCCCATTCTCTATTGATCACACTCTCTCATCAAGCACGTTTCCTTGAAGATGCAATTTCCAGCACATCAACACCAGGCTGGAGCGCGAAGGAGCGGCTGCAAACGCACACCTCACACGCTCATCTGATGCCGGATTGAACCAGCGGGCCACAAGTACAGTAGGCTACACCAATATTACACAAGTACACTCACAGTATGCCCTCTGCAGAAATCACAGCAGAAAGGGTGCGATGATGTAACAGCCGGTGAAATCTGCATGAACACGCATACAAATGAAATCACAGCTTTTACGGATGAAATGCTTGTCGTAAAAAACAACAGTTTGCCGCCCATGAAGTATCTATTTTATTAGCTGCCAATCTGTCACATTGAGCTTTGGCAGCGACCAAACTGTTCATATCTGTTCTCTGAATATTTCTAAGAAATACTGACGTTAAACATTCACAAAACATATATTTTAATAGGAATTAATTGGGAATTTTCAGAGTGCAATGTCTTGAATTAAAAGATAATACACTTTTGATTTTTCAATCTATGTATAATAAAGTGAAAAATAATAATGGCAGTATTTATGTTTTGTTGATGTATAATTTTTTTAATGATACAAATAATTTTTTTATTAAATGCCTGATAACTAATATCCAGAAAATATTATTATTATTATATTTATGCAAAATTAATTTGCAAATTTAATTTTAATTTTTTTCATGTTTGCTTTGAGATACTTTTATGAATACCATGCTGCAATTTTTTGCAAACGAATGGCTGTAAAGTAATTTACCTAAAAATAGATTTTTGTAAAGTGATACCTATTGGTCTTTATAGTTCTTTTGCACTTTAATCTGTGTAAAACTTTTAACTTTATACATTTTTCTGTATAGCTTTATTGCATTTAAATGTTAAGTTATTTTTGTTATAAAAAAAAAGTTATTAAACCTGTTATACTGTATTATGACAGCACTTTTTTTTTTTTTTAACTTAATTTCAATACCGTGATAATACTGTATACCGTGATAAAAGCATTAGCAATTAACCGCAACATAAAAATTTGATACCGGCATATCCCTACCTAAAAAATAGTAATTTGCCTGTGAACAACTGTTATTATTATTGTTATTAATACCATTAAATGTATGCAAAATGCTTTAGTAAATTAAATTTAAGTTTATTTTCATCTTTGTTTTGAGCTATGTATAACTTGCAAATGAATGGCTAAAGTTGAAGTATGAAGTAATTTATGCCCAAAAAATAATTTACCAGTGAATGCTTTATTATTATTATTATTATTATTATTATTATTTTAATGGCATTACAATTATGCAAAATTGTTTTGCAAACTAAAGTTTATTTTCACCTTTGTTTTGAGCTTTTAGAACTTAATATGCTATACACATTTTAGCAAAAGAAAAACTATAAAAAGTAATTTACACCAAAAAAAAAAGTGTTTATTTGCAAACACTTTTCTTGGTTAAAACAAAGTTTGTAATAGAGTTGTAGACTGCAATTCTTTAAAGATCCAGTAGATATCCAGTATCCATTTATCATAGAGATCATATAAAATAAGTTGAATATTGGTAAAATATCAGTCAATTATGAGTCAATTATCGGTCAATTTCTAGCCTTAATGCAGTTATAAGGGTTTACGCAAAGCATGTATAAATTGCTCTTTGACAATTAAATATAGAAAAATAGAGCATTATCGGCCAATAATTAAAATACTGGTTACCAAACTGAAATGAATCTAATAATGCAGCACTAATAGTGAGGTATGAAGTGTTTCCAGAGCTGAAGCGAACAGTAAACGGCAGTAATATTGTCAGAGCCTCTTCTTCTTCAGTAATCCGTCTGTTTTCCTCTTTGTAATCTGGTGGCAAACACATTACATGTGCAGATAGGACTAACACCTTCCTCCAACCATTTCAGCTGGGCTTTCTTCTCGCTCCCCCTCGTCTTCTCTTCTTAATTACCGAGGCAATCATATTTACTGATGCCCCTCTGCCATATCCTCCCCACTGATGTCTGAACGCTCAAATTCGGATGATTTATTAGTCTTCTTTTTTCTCCTTAAATAAAAAGAATAAAGCGCCAGACAGAATTGGTCCAGAATTTAATTGAGTAGGTCAGTGGCTTTGGGAGACGTTATTAAGCATGAAACAAACAGCAGAAAGGCAGTATCTGTGGCGCAGTGGGAATAAAGCGATCGCACGCTTGTTACGCCTGTCCTTTACTCATTTCCACTCGCCGTCCTTTCTTCTCCTCGCTGGACTGTCCATCACAAGCCCTTATAGTCGAGCACTGTGTGTCTGTCTACAGTAAATCATGAGTAGGCATTTAAATACAGCATATATGTCTTGCAATTGCTTTAATTGTATACAGGCCCATATGTTTATAGCAATTGAGATAAGTAAGTGCT
>NW_015646367.1:544511-551910 GCF_001515625.1 Sinocyclocheilus rhinocerous | reverse complement strand
ATTTACACCTAATATAGTGATACAGCTGCATGTGTTTAATGCAATGGTTAACAAAATTACAATTTACTCATCTTTTCATGTTATTTTGTCCTGTGAGGGGTCAAAATAATACGAACTGTTATGAATAATTGAGCAACAATAATAACTGATAATAATCAAGCAGCAAATCAGCATATTAGAATGATTTCTGAAGGATCATGTGACACTGAAGACTGGAGTAATGATGCTGAAAATATAGCTGTGCATCACAGAAATAAATCACATTTTAAATTATAATCAAATAGAAAACAGTTCTTTGGAATGGTAATAATATTTCACATTATTAACATTTTTACTGTACTCTTGATCAAATAAATGCAGACTTGGTGAGCAGAAAAGACCTCTTAATCTTAAATTTCCAAACTTTTTATGGGAGTTTAATATTATGCTCTTATAATATTATTACTCTCATGCTAACCAAGACTGAACTTAAAAAAATACAGTAAAAATTCAAATTTAAAATAACTGTTTTCTATTTGAATTTATTTTAAAATGTAATGCTGAGCCTCACAGGACAAAATAACATGGAAAAACCATGAGTAAATTGTAATTTTCATTTTTTTGCTTTGCTTTCATTCAAACCTACGGCTGACTGATCTGAAGTCAGTGAACGCTGAGATGACGAGCAGCTTCGTTTCTTCAGTGTCACAGTATGACTCGCGTTAATGTCAGTGTTTATTTTTATGCACGTACAACACTTGACGAGTGATTTGCCATGAATGAGAGCAAGGAAAAAACAGACAACGAGCACACTACACACTCAGCCTCTGATGTTCGACTGCCGTTACCTGACGCCGTCACCGCTAACATTAAATGAGACGTTCCAGGATTTAAATAGAAAGTCTGCCGAGGGAAGTTATGATGGATTTCTGCAGCGACTCGCCACCAATCTTACTATGAAGACATTCAATTAAAACGGCCTTTAAAGTGCAGGCGTCTTCGGCGATGAAAGGCGAGCAAGCGCTACCCAATAGAGACGGTACTGGCTGTACAAATTAGTAGATGATCCATCTTGATGATAAATAATATAACTGTCAATATGATGAACGAGCGCGGTGATGCAGACAGCGTCGGGCCTTTTACGTCGAAAATTAAGCATGACGGAGACATAACAAGTCCATCATCTGCAAATATCATCAGTGACAAATTCTCGCAGGAACGTAGAATAAATAAATGTGCCGGGACTCGGAAAGCAGTTTGACTGGTTAGTTATAATGTCATTGTGTTTTGCCGTGTTAGTTACAGCGTGACCTTTAACTCTGTGCTGTATATGAACCCAAAGACACGTTGATTGAGTACATTACAGAACGACTGGAACTCACGAGTGCATGATGAGCGCTGTCGGCTAATAACCGCGGCCTACGAGACAAAAGCGCTCTTCCTCGAGGGCCGCCTGATGCCTCAGAAAGCCCAAACCTCATGTGGGACGCGTTCAAATCTCATGCGCTTTCTGAGGAGACTAAAAGAACAATAGTAGATCCATTCATTCCAAGATTTGTACAAATGAAACTCCTGTAGGGGAGAGCGGGGCACAAAATAACACTTTTTGAATTTCTCAAATTGTGTAAATCATAGTAACTAGTAAATGCTGTAAATTTGGTTATGCTAGCATGTGTGGAAATATTTAAACCACGTGTGTTACAACTTACCCCGCGTTACTTTGTGCCCCGCGCTCCCCTAATCTCTCAAAAATGAAAAAGCTCTTTCTAGTAATCACAAACTATACTGCAGTCTAGATGCTAATTCACCAGCAGGATAATCACACCGAGATACGTTAACAGCCACCGAGTTGGAAAATGGCAGTGAAAAGATCAAATTAATTATATTCCACACATGACCAATCAGAGAGTGCTGAGCCGCTAAGCCCCACCCAGGTCATCCTGGTTAATGGTGATTGGCAGACTCTCATCAAAACATTTACTGGCAATGCTTCCCCTCAAAAAATGAATACAAAATATTTTACATGATGACAATTAAATCTATATTTTTTTTTCATTAAATAGCATGCATTTTTTAAAATTTATTTATTTAAAATTCAGGACAAATTCTCACTACTGTACTGCATTTTTGTATTGTAATTATCAAAATTCCCAAAATATGAATATCATTGGTTTCTGATAACTGAAATACATTATTTTTACTGTAATACAATAAAAAACATAATTTTTTAATCAGCATAAATTATACAACCTTGATATTTAATTTTTATATAATATAATATAATGTTTTTCTTTTTGCATTACAGTAATGACAATTGAGCAAATGGGCTTAAAGTCAACATGAAATACCATTTGCAACCGATTTTAATTTGTAATTTGATGTATTTCTTGGTGTTATGCATCAGAAATGAACTGGATCGTAAAAGGAGTGAAAGCTAAAACTAAAACAATAGAAAACATTTCTGTTACTTGAAAAAAAGAAAAATAAACATGACCTAAAATGACATAAAATATATAAAAAAAACCTTAAACTTATTTTTATTTCAACTAGCTGCCAAGAAAATGTTTCTCATTTTTAATTTAACTGATGTACTAAAAGAACTACAACTAAAATAAAAAATAATAAAAACTACATAGACATATTTAAAAAATATATAATTCAAAAACTAATAAAAATGACAAAAACACAGCAACATTACTAAAACTTTAAAATTAAAATGAAAAATAATTAAATCAAAAAATAAAAACGAATTCAAAATGTAATATATATATATATATATTTATTACATTTTTAATTATTTTTGATTTTTTGATTTAATTATTTTTCATTTTAAACCAATTTTACATACAAAATGCAAAAAGTCTTAGTAGACTTCATTTTCTTTAAGCAAGATATATTTTTTCCGTTTCTCCTTCTGATTTTGGGGTGAAATATGCCCGGGTCACAGTCTTGACAGGTTTTAAGACATTTGCCCAATTACCCTTCTGCACACTTGTACTCTCTCACACTCTGTACCTGTTCGGACCGTAAGGAGGATTGTAACACTTACCGCTCTGCTCGCTCTGTCCTCCTCCGCCCTTCTTTTATTTTAATCAGTGAGAGACCGGGATCGGCCGCCTGTCTTAGGTAATCAACATCAGAAGCCATGAACTGCTGCTAATTGAATGCTACCCTCATTGTCATGCATGGATGCGTTCTCTCCTCCTCTCTGCTCTTGTCTTTCCACCTTTTCCAGCTCTCTTCCCCTAATACCAGTCCTCTTGTGGCCCTCAATTGCCTGTTCTCCCACAGATGTAGGAAGAAAACAGGTCTTGTTTGAAGTACAGGCGAGGGGAGGGCTGGGAAATACAGGCCGCCGTTGTAGTGCTGGGCATTTGAATTCTTCTGAATCACTCCCACTGAATCGTTCGTATCTTTGCAAAAAGGGCATTAACACATTAACTGTAATAATAGTTAAGTTTCATAACATTTTTCTATTTTTACTTGATATTTTCATTTTAATAAAAATGTTAAATTTTTAACTGTAAATCAAGTTTGCACATCTTCATTTTTCATCATACTGTTTCTTTGTTTTACATTTTTAAAAATACTAAAAAGGCTTATAATTCTATCATTAAATATAATTCTATTCATTAAATATAATATATCATTAGTCTTATTATAATGAGCCTTTTTTGACTCATCATACAGTTAAAAATCATTAAAAAGACTTAAGAAGCAACACTGCATAAGACTGTATACTTTGAATACAAGTATATTTGATTTATTTTACATTTTTATTTTAATAAAAATGTTACATTTTTAAATGTGATTCAGGTCTGCACTACATTATTAATATCTACATGTAAATAATTTATTAATGACATTACAAATAAAATATATTTCAAATAGAATATACAAAAAACATTTACATCATTTGAATCCCACCTTTGGCTTCTTTCACCCAACAAACATCTGCATACATTATGAAATGATTCTTATGTAAATTGCTGCACTTTGCATTAAAGAATGGCTCAGCAAACAATTGACACTGCATTTGCAACTATTTATGCAAGAATGGTTTTGCAAACAATTTACACAGAAATTCATTCTGCTCATTTTGCAGAAATGAGGTCCACGAGCGGCTATTTTTCGACGCGAGACAAAGTTCAGAGTGATAACTTGTTCTTTTTGACCGATTCAAGTGCTGCATGAACTTCCAAAAAATATCATTTGATAACTTCATCCCCACATCTGCCGTCGTGTCAGAAATGACCTTTTGCTGTAGTGCTAACATTTTCTTTTTTAATACGAGAGATTCAGGGGCTGACAAGTGCAACGATGACTCAGGAAAACATTAAAAAGAACAAATTGGGTGGCAGATCGTGTCTCATCAGCACATGCTAATGAAACGACTCAAGCTAACACACTTCTGCTCCAGAATTACAGATGCATTAGCAGGTGCGGATCACAGGACTTTGAGGGGTTCGGACCACCTATTTAAAGCTTGAAGCCCAAAAAGGACGTCAAAAATGTATATTAAAAGCATAACAAAAATGAACATGAATATGCGAATGACTTAATATTTGATTTAACCCAAAATGGCAGCAGCACTAAAGAGCATCTTGTCCTTCTATCTTCATTTTTCATCATATTGTTTCTTCGTTTAGCAGTTCTCAAAATGCTAAAACTTTCAGTATAATCACAATCTGTCCAAAAAAAAAAAAAAAGACTAAAAAAAAAACCTTTTCATGTTTCTTTCATTCAAAAATGTTGTATTGTTTGTACTCATATTGCATTATCTAAAAAGGGTTATATTTCTAACATTATATCTATTTGGAGGAAAAGTTCCTTCTGTGATTTGATTTGAACATCATTTTCTGAATTATATTCTGAATTAGTTTCTTTGTCTTTTTTTCCAATTAAAATATACCTCCAAGTCCTTAAAGCAACATAAAATAAAACAAGTAAAAATACAAAAACAAGTCTCAGTATCTGCAGTATTGCTTCTTGATTGTTTTCAGGATATGTTTAACATATTTTAGGTAAAAAAAACAAACAAACAAAACCGTTTTTTCATTTTCTTTTCATTCAAAAACAATTTTTTTGCACTATTTGTTCTCCTATTATGTAATATGTAATAATTTATTATCTAAAATGGCTTATAATTCTATCATTAATTATTTTAGAAAACTAATAATAATAATAATAATATTTTTTTGCATTTAAAGTAAAGTTTTAGTGTATATTATTATTATTATTTTTACAGCCAACATATATTAAATTATATTATATTATATTATAACTAAAAAAAATAAAAAAACAAAACAAAACAAAGATTATTGGAATGTTTTACATGCATATAGCCATTTCTTTGTAATTGACTGTACAATTTACTAGCGATTTCTGAATTAAACTTGTTTCTACACCAAATTGTTGGTCAGCGTACTTAAAAAAAAACCCCCACTGAAGGACATCGTATAATTCGCACGCTGCGCATTAGAAACATCCCACCGTAAATAACACTAATTCTTGAGTCACAACAAACGTGGACACGACATCCTGCCCACTGCGTCTAACAGCACCACTGCTGCAGAAATTGATTATTTTCTTCTCTTCTTTTGGCCATTTTCACCTGGGTGCTTCACAAAACTGTAATCATTGTCCGGACCCCCTCGGCCTGTCTCAAACGCTCAGTGAACCATCTGGAGAAGCCCGGTGGGCCTCATCACCTCCTGCTCCAGCACACAGCTGCTCAAGAGAGCCAGTGGATGAGAAAGCCTTGTCCTTTATGGCTCTTTCAGAGCGTCAGCGTTGAGATATTGATCTGAGAAAGATAAACACACCCCTCTGATCCGAGCACGGCTCCATTCGCTCCCATCCATAATGTGTCCCATTCACTGGAGTGCTGAAATGTGGAGGAAAATCCCTTCTGTCATTCCATTAGTTACATGCACATTTTTGATGAATTTTCAACTTCATATACAGTACATTCATATACAGTGTTTCAACAGCCAATGCTAAAGTCCTGGGTTTGATTCCCAGGAAACGGGGAATAGGATAAGCACTTTGGATAAAGGCATCTTCCAAATGCATGAAGAAGTGTCCAGGATAAATGCATACACTATTTACCTCACGTTTCAGAAAATCAGAAGGCAAAAAAAAATCATGAAATATTTATATTAAATTAAATGTGACTTTCCCAATCATAATTCTACAAATAAATAACTAAAACCATGTTCTTTGTTTAGTTAAAATATCTAAAAAGGCTTGTCATTCTATTATTAAATACAATTATAATTAGTTAAAATATACATTTAATTATAGTTAAAAAATAATATACATTTAATTAGCCCTATTTTGGCTCATTTCACAGTTATCCTATATATAAAAATCCTTAAAGTAATATAAATTGAAAATATATTAAAAATCTTTCAGTAAGTAAAAAAATACAAAAAAAAAATAATAATACAAAAACAAGTCTTAATATCCGCAGTGTTGCTTCTCAAGTAAACTGATCTTTTTAAAGGATTTTTTTTTACAGTTTTACTTTTGTTTTGTATACTATTTTATCTCATTATGTAAAATGTTTAATGTACTGTATATATACACTAAATTATTAATTATAGCTATTTAATTATTTATTTATTTTATATACATTGTAAAAATTCATTTTAAAAACAAAGATTTAGTACATTTTACAAGAAAATACAATTTCAGTCTTTTTTAAAGTTCATGTTTAATTCAACATTTGTGAAATATATATATATATTATACTTGTTTATAATATTTCAGTCTAGTAAGAAAAAATACAAAAAACAAGTCTTGACATCTGCAGTGCTACTTCTCAAGTAAACCGATCTTGTTTTAAGAATTGCTCACATATTTCAGCTGTAAAACAAGCAAAAAAGACTAATAATAAATACTTTATATTTAATCGTATTCAATGATCAAATTTGTTTGAAAAAGTATGAAAGACAGTTGAAGTATGAATTGTCAGCTCTATTCAGATCTTTTCTCTGCAAGCAGGAATATATCTGGGCAAGTGAATGCAAGCACACTTTATGCATTTTAAAAAGCATTTAAAGATCATTTTTATAGATTCATTCATTCATCCATCCAAAAGTTTTGGGACGGTAAGATTTTAAAAATATTTTTAAAAGGAAGTCTCTTCTGCTCAATAAGGCTGCATTTATTTAATCAAAAATGCAGTAAAAACTGTAAAATTGTGAAATAATATTACTATTTAAAATAACAGTTTTCTGAATATATAGTAAAATTTAATTTATTCCTGGGATTAAAGCTGAATTTTCCAGTGTCACATGATCTTCAGAAATCATTCTAATATGCTGATCTGCTCAAGAAACATTTCTGATTATTATCAATGTTGAAAACAGTTGTGCTGCTAAATATTTTTGTGGAAACTGATCCATTGTTTTTT
>NW_015646367.1:539800-544417 GCF_001515625.1 Sinocyclocheilus rhinocerous | reverse complement strand
TGAAATGATCCATTTTTTTTTTTTTTTTTTTTTTTTTTAGAATTCTTTGATTAATTAAAAGTTCAAAAGAACAGAATTTAGTTGAAATAGAAATCTTTTGTAACATCATAAATGCATTTACTGTTTCTTTTGATCAATTTAATTCACCCTTGCTTAATAAAAATATTAATTTCTTAAAAAAAAATCTCTTTAATACTTAAAAAACTGTTTTAAAATACATTTCTCAAATCTTTTAAACAAGGCTTTGTCAAGTTTGCCTTGACAAATTTTCCATTTCTAGTTAAAAAAATACATTATGTGAACTTCAGTTCATTTTAATTGTACTTCCTTTTTTTAAATTCCATTTGCAATTCTGCATGTTTGCAAACTTAATTCAAATTCAGGAACTAAATTTCAATTTAAAATGCATTTTCAGTTCAATTCTGAATTTCAGTTTTGGGTTTATTTATTCATTTTCCATCACAATAATAAGAATAATTTACATTACAGTAATGAGAGTTGGTATTGTGAAATCAATCAATCAATCAATCAATCAATCAAAGAATTATTTCTCTAAAATGTTTAAAACATCCCTATAAATGCGTATATATGACAATAATTCATAATTTTAAATGTAAATCAGCGGGTGCGTTTCATTGCTAGCTTCATTTCCTAGTGTGTGTGTGTTGTTTGTTTGCTCTCTGCACGTGGTTGGTGTAAGTGGTTCCCGGGGAGAAGTCTTGATTAGATTACGCCATTAGTTTTAGAAGAAATCTCTAAGAGCGGCTACTTTATTATTTGGGAGTGTGTTCGTGACCGTACTTAACCTGTGTGTAAATTGCTATCCTGATGATTGGACTACATTCAGTAAGACAGGGCGTCTCCAAACTCATCTAATTCAATCCAGGTGTGACCGGCTCCTCCGAGACCAACATCACTCGTCCCGCTGGACGCTTCCAAGCGTCTTAATTACTACATTCCACTTCTTATTCATATAATCATTCAGAGCAGATGTTTTTTTCTCCATCTACACTCAAACCCAGATATTGGGTTGTTTTGACCCAGCGGTTGGGTTGTTTTGATTCAAAACAACCCAACCGCTGGGTCAAAACAACCCAATAGCTGGGTTTGTCCCTTTTTAACCCAGCATTTTTTTAGAGTGTAGTCGTAATGAGTTGCTAATTAAACGGCACCCAGAGGATCTCACCCCGGAGGACCGAATGAGCCGATCGTGGCCGGCCCTTATCACGGCTCTGAGGCGCCGTCGTGATTTAATCAGCTGATACCGTCTCAGTCCCACGTGGGTCTTTGTTCCTCGTCACTTCCTTTCCAGCGTGTTACTGACAGGAAAGTGAGAAAGAGCAACTGCAGCAACATGTTTGCTACCTCAGAGCAGAGATAAAGTTGATTTTTTTTCAAAGTCGGCTGATTAAAGTTACCTTTCAAAGTCATAATTCACCCTAAAAACAAAATAGATAAAATTAGATATATTTTAATTCAAGAATATTTTAGGAGCATTAAAGTGTTTTGCATTGTGACATTTTCATGATGGTTCTCATGACCATAATTGTTTAACAGATATTTTAATTTTTTTTTATTTAATTTTTTTTTCATTATTCTAAATGGTGAATGTGTAATCTTGATGACATTTTGGTTTATTTATTTATTTTGCATCACAATAATAAGAATGATTTACATTAAAGTAATGAGAATTGGGATTGGGAAAGAGCTTAAATGTCACAAAGAAAAAAAAGGTACAAAATTTGTGTTTCTGCAAAATGTAAAATAATAATAATGATTAATCATAATATATCATAAAATTAATATATTATATAATCGTATAGGAATTACAGTAATACAATTATATAATAAAAAAATAGAAAATAATAAAAAAATATTAAAATAAATAAATAAATAAAATAATAATTAATAATGAATTAATCATTTACAATTTATATAATATATCAGTGTTATTTTAGTATCGAGATACAATTATAGTTTTTGTTAATATTTTGAATTAGTATGTTCATTTAAAATGTACTTGTTCGTTTTAAAGTTTTAGAAATTTTGTAGTGTGTTTTTGTCATTCTTTTGGGTTCTTAAAATGTCTTAAATATGTCTGAATTAAGGTTCTTTATATTTTATATTTCAGTACACAATCTGTCAATATGGGGTGCTGTGTGTACATTAATGAGGAAAAAAAATTAACTTAAATGATTTTAGCAAATGGCTGCAATATAACAAAGAGTGAAAAAGTTAAGGGGGTCTGAATACTTTCCGTACCCACTGTATATATATATATATATATATATATATAGTTAAGTAAAACTAAAATAAAACCTTTTTTGTCACAAATGGGTTTTTTTGTCACAAATTTTCAATGGTTTTTATATTAGTTTTACTTATATATATATATATATATATTGTATTTATATTCATTAGTTAGCACTTTTTAATTTTAAACTTTTGTTAAAATGTCTTGTCACTACTTGTTTTGTGTATAGTGCTTTGGCAATATTGTATGTAAACTCAATTATGCCAATAAAGTGAAAACTGAATTGAGAGACAGACAGAGACAGAGAGACCCATCATTTCCTCTGGCCTTGGATGCTGCTCTCAGCTAATACTCTCATCTCCATTTAACACATTTTATCTCACGATCAGCTTGGAAAACGCAAAATAACGTCCAGTGATTGTGTCTAGGCCTAGAGAAATGTGACAGGACATGTTCTCGTCAGCTTTAGTGAGATTCATCCGAACACAACGGCGTGATCAGAGCAGATTACTGACCCAGAAAGGCCAGAGTCCAGCAGACCGCAGCGACGTCCTGCTTTAACGAGCCCGCTGTAGTTTATTAGCGGCCCTGCATGAAGATAAAGAGCCACCCGGCCAATTAAGACATTTGTTAACCAGCTCAATTTAAGAGAGAGCGCTTGTGATTTTCCTGACCCTGCTCTCTGTGGTTCCAGTCCAACATTAGAATATTGCAAATAAACAAAGATTATTGGAGTAAGTTTTACAAGACAATGATATTTCAGGCCTTCTACCTCAAAATCTCATGTTTAACTGAAATTTACTAGGAATTTCTGAGCAAAAATAAATAAATAATATTAATATATGATAGAATTATATAAGAAGTATTGTTAATAAAATCAGATAAGTAAATAAATAAATAATTAAAGAATGTGTGTGTTAAAGAAAAGGGAATAAATTAGAAAGAAATAAGTAAACACACACAGCACACATACATATATTATGCAAACAAAAACTTGTATTTTGTATGCGATTAATCGCAATTAATCGTTCGACAGCACTAACTATATATATATATATATAATGTATTACAATTTAATTACACATTTTCATTATTTATTTATGATAGATTTACATTGTGATAAATTGGAAATTATAATAATTTATAAGATACTTTATAGATTTTTAGACAATCCAAATGACAGGAGAAGGTATGGACTCATATATAGATTATTTGCGTACTCTATGCTATTTTCATCTTGAAGTGGATCCAAACGAAGGCACTGATGGCACCGTTCAGCATGAGGATCATGGGATTGAGGCTGGAAAACTGTGAGTAAAAAGGTCCTAGAAAAATATAAGCTGTAAAATCAAATGACACGTCAAACTGTGAGCTGTTCTGTGGTTGAGTCACCCTGTGATGCTAAAAACAGCTTCTCTTTATGCTCCTGTTAGTGGCAGCACTTCATTTTCTAATTACAGCAAGTCTTTAGCCACCAATACGTCCTGTGGAAACACCAGCTCGTCTCCTAATGAGGGCATGTACCTCATCCACTGCGTGTCTGTCAGCATTAAATAAACTTTATTATGGCTTTAGATTCAGTTTGATCTGGACTCGCAGCCTCCCCAGGGGACTATAATAAATATACACAGCACACATACATATATTATGCAAACAAAAACTTGTATTTTGTATGCGATTAATCGCAATTAATCGTTCGACAGCACTAACTATATATATATATATATAATGTATTACAATTTAATTACACATTTTCATTATTTCATTATTAGACAGGCATTCTGGGAAACAGATAGAAGTGTCAACATGAGCTACAATTAGGATGAAAGAGTAGTAATCAACAACAGCACTCAACAACTAAATATAGTAAATATGTAGTAATCTACAACTAAATATAGCAGATTTGTCAGAGTTATGTAAGACCGGGCGATATGGCTAAAACATCTAAAATAGATATGTTTTATCCTTTTGATATAGTCATTTTAGCCATATGACCCATCACATCCATATCTAGGATAAATGATAGAATTATCTATGATAATTTATCTATGATAAATGTATAAACATAAACAAGTCAAGATTTTTTTTTACATTGTGTGCATAATATTTTGTAAATTATTTATTATACATTTTAATTCGTTTAATATCATTTTAAAATACAATTTTGTAAATGAATAATTTATATAAATGTATAAATGTTATATATAATAACATTACTATCAAACAGAGGTGGGGGCAAGTCACACATGTTCAAGTCTCAAGCAAGTCTCAAGTCACAGTACAAACAAATCAAGCAAGTAAAGTCAAGTCAGTGGCTCACCTCAAGCAAGTCAAGTCGAGTCCTGCTAAGGATCAAGTCAAGT
>NW_015646367.1:538716-539790 GCF_001515625.1 Sinocyclocheilus rhinocerous | reverse complement strand
TCAAGTCAAGTCATTTTCTTTATTTAGTCAAGCAAGTCACAAGTCCTTAAATTTGCGACTCGAGTCAGACTCGAGTCATGTGACTCGAGTCCCCCACCTCTGCTATCAATTACTTATAAATGTAAATTATTAAAATAAAAAAATATATAAATCTAAATTTATATATATATATATATATATATATATATATATAGTTTTTTCTGTACTAAATTAATGCATGAAATAATGTTTTTTAATATAAGAATTTAATATAAGAAAAACGCAAGCAAATCTTTGAATTAGAGATTTGAATTAATTCATTGAAATAGTCAGTATGAACTGGTTCACTGAAATGAATCAAACTTACCAACTGTAATGTAACAAAATCACAAATATCTTCTGAATATTCAATAAATATCACCTAGTCCTCATCCTAACCATAGACACAGCAACAGCAACACAACATCACGCTAAGCAGGAATCAGCGGAGAGCCGTGTGTGAGGAGCTGTATACAGCTGCTGGTCAGCCGAATGGACAGTGCTTGATGCTGGAGATGGACAATCCCACAGAGACTGTTCATCCGTTTCTCTCAAACACTCTCTTGCTCTCTCTGTCTGACTGATTGGACGTGAGAGGAGTCCAGGCTGCTCTCAGAGCCACACACCAGACCTAATTAAAGCCGCTGATCTGTGAAGCAGACCCCGGCGCACACCAGCAGGGAGCTCAGGCATACACTACAATAGAAAACAGCAAAGTTCTTCTGCACAGCAATGCTTCACAAACTTTTTCAGCTGGTGGAGCAAAAAAATAAATAAATAAAAACTGTGGACCACCCAACATTACAAACCTGGAGGCAACTACAGGCTACTGTACCTCAAAACAAACCTACAGCACAAGTAGTAAAAATGACTCCTAGAAACATTTTACACTTTGACAAGTTAATATCAACACAATCAGATGCAGCATAATACTGTTTAAAAGTAATAAAAATGCTAAAAAATAAATAAAAAAATAACAAAAAATTTAAAACATGAATACTTAAAGCATAATTTATTTAATAAAAAAATATTTTTATATATTATATATGTATGTAT
>NW_015646367.1:535094-538641 GCF_001515625.1 Sinocyclocheilus rhinocerous | reverse complement strand
TATATATTACATGTATTATGTATTTTATTTTATTTTATTATTTTATTTTATTTTATTTAAGGCAGTATGAAATTACCTGCTGACAGCGACACAAGGAAAATCTAACAACAAAATGGCAAGAAATTTCATCCAGCCAATTGGTCCAGCCAATATATCAGTCTATCACTAATTTGTTCTGTCACTTCTAAATTTATAACAACACAAGAGGCCTTCGGGATTATTTACCTCGAGTAATTTGTGACCCTCATCACATTTGGCTATTATATTTCTATTCTCATGCCTTCATTATTTTCCCGCACTGATTCAGAGTTAGCCAGTTTGTTGCTACTCTTATTTCCCCACAGACTCTTTTGGTTTCTCAGAGCCCGTTATACGCCAATAGATTCACAGTCAATTTGACGCAACACGGTCCACAGTGCTGAAGCCAAAGCTAGCGTTTTACAGATAATTTGCAAACGTGCCGCTGTTTGCAGAAGTTTGTCTCTCAAGATGCTGTTCATCCGTTTCTCTCAAACACTCTCTTGCTCTCTCTGTCTGACTGATTGGACGTGAGAGGAGTCCAGGCTGCTCTCAGAGCCACACACCAGACCTAATTAAAGCCGCTGATCTGTGAAGCAGACCCCGGCGCACACCAGCAGGGAGCTCAGGCATACACTACAATAGAAAACAGCAAAGTTCTTCTGCACAGCAATGCTTCACAAACTTTTTCAGCTGGTGGAGCAAAAAAATAAATAAATAAAAACTGTGGACCACCCAACATTACAAACCTGGAGGCAACTACAGGCTACTGTACCTCAAAACAAACCTACAGCACAAGTAGTAAAAATGACTCCTAGAAACATTTTACACTTTGACAAGTTAATATCAACACAATCAGATGCAGCATAATACTGTTTAAAAGTAATAAAAATGCTAAAAAATAAATAAAAAAATAACAAAAAATTTAAAACATGAATACTTAAAGCATAATTTATTTAATAAAAAAATATTTTCAATTTGACGCAACACGGTCCACAGTGCTGAAGCCAAAGCTAGCGTTTTACAGATAATTTGCAAACGTGCCGCTGTTTGCAGAAGTTTGTCTCTCAAGATGGCTTATTATTGAGTTATCATTAAAAACAGAACTCCCAGCGCAAGCCAGCCATCTGAATTCAGCTTATATAACAGCCTGCCACTTGTGAAAAACCCAAGCATGTGTGGGTGGGCTTACAGTCAAGTGCAAACATTTTGGCCTTGAGAGGGGCATCTGCCAGTGATGAGGCATTACTGACGCCTCCGCTGTTCCCCGCGCTGGAACGCGTTTCTCCATCTGTCCACCCCGAGCATCTCCCACATCCCTCATGCAAACCGTCCCGGCACAGCCACCGTTCACCGCTGAGCGCTCAAAAGACCAATCGCTCCAGGCACGCTGGGAGACGTCCTGGCCAGCGATGTTCGCTTAGTCAACCGCTCAGTCAGACCCGTTTTTGTTAATGAAGCAGTCACACTGATTTGCGTATCAGATTTGTGTATGCAAATGTTCTGTACGCATGGATTGCCCGGATGAGCAACAACTTGGCATTCTATACATCTTTATTTTAACTCAATATTTGATCAGATGCCTAATGCCAAGACGTTTTACACAAAATGCATTCATTTCCAAAATGACAACTGTATGGCTCTCACGTGCAATGCAGTGTTGTTTTCCAAAAGTCAAAACAATTAAAAATCATTTTTAGTAAGTGTAATAAAGCTGAAAAAAAATAGATGAGAAACTTAGAAAAGTTGCCTTGGCAAGTTTAAGTTAAAGTACTACAGTGATTAAAACTAAAAAAAAAAAAAAAGTAAAAATGACAAAAACAAAAACAAAAAACAATTACTAAAACAAACCAAAATTTAAATGAAACTAATTATCTAAAAATAAAAGCTAATTCAAATATTAATAAATACTATAATAGTAGATAAATAATACTAAAATAATACTGGCACAATGTTGTGTAATGAAAACCATTTAAAAAAATAATAAAAAATAGTAATACTAATCAGGTAATGCTAATAAAAATGTAATGCTAATTAAAATTAAATAAAAATAACTAAAAGTAAATTTAATTTATTTTTCAATTAACTGAATAATTACCAAATAATTATTTAATTACTTAACTGTTTTAATACACTTTAAATCAATTTTAATCATTTTTTATTCTTTGCTTTTATTGTTATTTTTACGTTTTTTTATACTCTTTATCATTATTTTTATTAATGCATGTCGTGATTATGATTATTTTAAATCTTATTTATATAAGGCACTTTTATGATTGAAATGTGCTATATAAATAAACTTGCCTTGCCTAATTTAAATAAATAAATAATAGGCTGCATACAGTGAACAGATTAAAATAGAGTATATTTAATAGCAGAATTTATGTGCATTAATCATATTTAAAGCTTATGACGGACTTATAAAGCTTATGACGGAATTATTGTTTATTTTTAATATGGACAGTATATTATCAGGTTTGCTCATTATCAGGCCCTTGCTGTTTCTCATAAAGTTGCTTATAACACAAAGTTCATCTAGCAGCTGATCATTATCAACATTTTCTGTTCAACACAATCTCATAAATGTCAAAATCTTAAAGTTTAAGAATATCTGCTTTTGAATATGCCATTAATCCTAATGAATGAGCAACAAACTGAACCCAAGCAACAGAATACACTAAATACACTTCATTGAAATAAAAATCAATATGCACATACATAGAAATGACTTGTAAAAATGTCATGGGACGATTAATTGATTTTCTAGGACTTACTACTAAAACGGCTACTAAACATTCTTGCATTCCCTTTATAAACCACCATCTAGTGGCTTCAGTTCAATAGCAACGTGTCCCGTGTGAACGGACACTAAGTCTGGCTGTAAACGCGGATCTTTCAGCTATTGCATCGTTTCGTCTTGGCAGGTGAGCGAGTGCAATCTGAGCCAAGCAAAAGTGGGTTTAGTCTTTAACCTGAAAGAAAGCTAAATAGAAACAGTAAAAAAAAACAAAAAACCAATTTAAATAAAAAATTCACAACAGTCTTTTTTTTTTGTAAATGACTACAAATGAAGTAAAATAAAACAAAGAAATGCTAAAAAAAACTATAAAATAAAAAATAAAATAATAAAACACAAAATAAACAAACAAATAAAAATAAACCAAATTTAAATCAAATAAAACAATAATAAAATTAATTAATTAATTAATTAATTAAGAATTTTTCAATACAATTAATATAATAAATAATAGAATTAAATGATACATAATAATAAAATATAAAAATATAATTAAATAACACTACCAGTGTTGGGGAACGTTACTTTTAAAACTAATGCATTACAATATTGCGTTACTTCCTTAAAAAAGTAACTAATTACGTTACTTAGTTACTTTTTATTGAAAGTAATGCGTTACGTTACTTTTGCATTACTTTTTAAATCTGGCCAGGGCTTGCTTGTTTGCTTTTAATATAAAAAGTTATATTTTTGGCAAATATAAAAGCCCTTTCACACCAAAAGCCTCAGGCT
>NW_015646367.1:528866-535084 GCF_001515625.1 Sinocyclocheilus rhinocerous | reverse complement strand
AAGGAAATGCAAATTCACGTCTGTACAGTAGAACGCAGAAGAAGAAAGTTCAACACTCTTCAGCAATAAAAAAGAAAGAAGAAATGTTAGTTTATCTTGTGTAATTTTTGCTTATTAGTATGGTTGAATTGGATCACCAAAGGTCAGCAGCAAATTGGTTAATAAAATGGGATTAAATACATAAAGGATATTTGTTTTATTTAACATATTTAATTATTGCAGCTTTGAGTCATATTCTGTTTTTATTACTTTTGAGGAAAACTAAATCTGATTTTCTTTTTTTTGTGAGTGAGTGAGATGAATTAATGCATGTTCACATTTATTCTAGAACTAAAGTAACATCTTACTCCTGATTTCTCTCAACAAGGGGACAGGAGAGCTTTCAGTCAATAAATGGAAAAAAAAGTAACTGGCGTTACTTATTTGAAAAAGTAACTCAGATATTTTCTTGTAAATTAAAAAGTAATGCGTTACTTTACTAGTTACTTGGAAAAAAGTAATCTGATTACGTAACTCACGTTACTTGTAATGCGTTACCCCCAAAACTGAAAACTACTAATACTACTACTACTAAAAATAACAATAGTAATAAAAAATTCCAGGAGCTTTGTAAAAATCGACGCGTTTCAGAAAGGCGGGGCATAGAGGAGAAACAATAATGTACAGTATGTGGAAAATAATGTGTTTTTTTAACTTTAAACCGCATAAACACATTTCATTACACCAAATACACAAAATAATGTTCTTTTTAGCAGCATCATATGACCCCTTTAAGAACTCTGAACATCGCCATCTTGGAAATGACCTCAAATGACCCTTCTCATTAAAGTGGGATTGATCAATCTGATATCCAACCTCAACTACCATTTCTGTAGTCCCTTTCAAGTAGGAGTGAACATGAAGCAGGGATGGCAGGCCATACCACAGACCTCCTCTGCTGAAATACAGAAACATTTATTCATCCTAACGATAGAGCCAACCAGAAAGGAAGATCTGCGCTGATCCGATCGGGTGCTGTTGAAATGGAGGTTCAGTTCTGTGACATCTTACGAATCCTATACATAAATGGAGATCCTTACATCCTAATGCTCTCCAACAGCAATCCATTCCACCTCCAAAATGCAGTGATGAAAATGTTTCATACATTTAAGATGATCCATTACTGGCAGATTCTGTGAACTGATATAGTCTGAAATAGGCGAACAGGATTTTCTGTCACCTCCTACCTGCGGCAGAAGTCCTAGTTCCTGTCAGGAAAACACCAATGCTAATTTGCTGCTTTAAATTTCCTCTTCTTTAAGCTGCATACGTCTGTCTGTTTGATGATTAATTTATGTTGATAATGGAGAAATACCGAACACTGGTACGAAAAGTGCTCTGAATACAGACTCGGCTTCAGATGGAGGCTGATCTGACCTGAATACACAATCAGCTGAGAGCAGACTCAAATCGATGCAAACAGAAAACCCCACATATCAGACTCAAATGCAAATCAGACCACTATCAGACTTAAATGCAAACATAAAACTGCATGTATCAGATGTATTTAAATAGTTTTTTAAAACTCAAAAATGACAATTTGCTCACCTGCAAACATAAAATTGATGGATTTGTTTGTGCAAAAATGAAAATTTGCTCAAATGCAAACATAAAACTGCACATATCAGATGTATTTAAAGGGTTTTTTTACTCAACAATGACAATTTGCTCACCTGCAATCAAAAACTGCACATATCAGACTCATTTAAAGGGTTTGTACACTCAAAAATGAATATTCACTTAAATGCAAACATAAAACTGCACATATCAGACGTATTTAAAGGGGTTTTTTTAACTCAAAAATGACAATTTGCTCACCTGCAAACATAAAATTGCACATATCAGACTCATTTGATGGATTTGTTTATGCAAAAATGAAAATTTGCTCAAATGCAAACAAAAAACTGCACATACCAGATATATTTAAAGAGTTCAGTTGCTCAAAAATGAAAATCTGTTAAAGGGGTCACATGATGTTGCTAAAAAAAACAGTATTTGGTGTATTTGGTGTAATGAAATGTGTTTATGCGGTTTAAGGTTAAAAAAACACATTATTTTCCACATACTGTACATTATTGTTTCTCCTCTATGCCCCGCCTTTCTGAAACACATCGATTCCCACAGAGCGACGTAGGTATGTTGGGGCGTGTTAGAACGAGCCGTTTTAGGTAGGTGTGGCTGACTCTCAACTTTTATAAAGAATATCTCTTTGGATTTGAGACTTTAGTCTTTGCAACTTTACAGATCTTCTTTATGCACCAAGGGCTTGTAACACTCCAAAGAGAAAGGAAAAATTGAAATCGCATCATATTACCCCTTTAAAAGCGGCTCATATCAGACTCATTTAAAGGGTTTGTTGACTCAAAATGACAATTTGCTCACCTGCAAACACAAAACCATGCATATCAGAGTAATTTAAATGGTTTGCTCACTCAAAAATGAGAATTTGTTTGAAAATTGCACAAAAATTAAAATGTACTTAAATGCAAACACAAAACTGTACATATCAAACTCATTTTAAGGGTTTGTTCGCTCAAAAATGTAAATTCACTCACTTGCAAACATAAAACTGCACATACACACTGTAAAAAATCAAAAACAAGTAAAACTTAAAAGTGTAAGGCAACCAGCTTCAGGGGATGTTTTCTCAACTTGTTTTTGTAGGAGATTTTTGAGTTTTCTCAACTTTTTGTTGTATAAATTGAATACAAAAAGTTGAGAAAACTCAAAATGTCCTGAAGCTGGTTGCCTTAAACTCTTAAGTTTTCTCAACTTTTGATTTTTTACAGTGTAGTATCAGACTCCTTTAAAGGGTTCATTTACGCAAAAATTTTAATTTTTTCAAACATTGCGCATATCAGACTTATTTAAATGGTTTTTTTTTTTGCTCAAAAATGAAAATTTGTTTAAATGCAAACAAAAACGCACATATCAGTCTAATTTAAAGGGTTTGTTCACTTAAAAAATATTCTCATATGCAAACATAAAACTGCTCATATCAGACTCATTCAAAGGGTTCGTTCACTCAAAATGAAAATTTGTTAACCTGCAAACATAAAACCGTGCATATCAGAGTAATTTAAATGGTTCACTCACATGCACAAACATGAGTATTTGTAAACTACACATATCAGGGTTCGTACAAAATTAAAATTTGCTCACTTGCAAACATAAAACTGCACATCTTAGACTCATTTAAAGGGTTTGTCCACTCAAAAATTACAATTCATTTAAAAACGGCACATATCAGACTGATTTAAAAGGTTTGTCCACTCAAAAATGCAAAAATTTGCTAAAATGCAAACATAAAACTGTGCATATCAGATTTGTTAAAAAGGTTTGTTCACTTAAAAATGAACATTTGCTCACCCAAATTTGTCATTTGTTAACCCTCATGTCTGGAAGTGTTCAGGCCACTGTTTTCCATACAATAAATGTTCGTTTGTGCTTTTAAGATGTGCATGTTGAGGCTTGCCAATAAAATCCATTCACTTTCATTGAACATCCCCTCGAAACATTCGCTTCTGTGTTCAAAGACAGAATGAAGGTCATGAAGGTCGAGTGGGTTTTGAGCAACATGCGCGTGAGTAAAGCATGACACAGTTTCATGCATCCCTTTAAGCACCCCTACATCTATCTGATGAAATGTCTGAGGCAAATCCTGCAGCTTTAGACGGCTCTGTTCTGCGACCAGCGAAAAACCCCGATGAACTTGAGCTTTAATCCGCCTGCTGTTCAGACACTGACGACGACGAGGCTGAGGAGGAACAGAACATGGGCAGAAAGAGGATGAAAGAGAATTTAAGGCAGATGAAAAAGCCGAAGATGGAGTGTGATGGGAGGACACAGGAAGTGGTTAAAATGGACGGCTACAAGCAAGTGATGCAAAGCAACGGCTGGCTGTTTGGAACAAGAAATGGGAAAAGTCAAAGAAAATGAGGAGAAAGCAGAGAGGAGGTGTGGGTAACAGGCTTGTGTGCCATACAGTATTGAATTGAGATGCTTTTTAAATTACAATTCCATTGCTGAATCTGAGCAGAGGTGGCAAATAGATTGCAGATCTCAGACGGACTTAGAGATTTTTGCATCTGAAGTCTTCGTATATATGAATATATACATGCATATTCCATTAATTATATTTTATTTTATACTTTAGCTATATATCTTATTAATTTATTTTATATACATATACAGATATATACATTTATATTGTTATATTTACTATATTAACTATATTAACATTTCTAATTTGCCACAAAGCTAAAAAAAAAAATTATTGATGAAATAAAATAATTACAAATTATTTGCATACTTAAACCCTATATTTACCAGATACTTAAAAAGTAAATAAATAATTAAATAATCTAAAAAAAAACACACTAGTCAGTCTCTATTTACAGTCTCCAGAAATATTTAGTTTTGTCTCAAAAACCAAATTCCTCTTCCTGTCATTTCAACTCAAACTCCACTTCAACACCCTGTAGGTCAAGGCCAATTCAATTCACATTCACACTCATGAATTGTATGGGAGCCGGTGTTTCAAGTCTGAATTTTGCCCAACCCTGGTGGATGAGAAAGGCCTGGAGGCAAAGCAGGAGGGTGAAACACACCAAACTGCATAATTCTGGCCTCATGTTTTTTCCAAACAGAGAAATATTGCGAGGTACAGAGAAAGAGAGGGATGAAAGCTGTGTTTTCTTTGCTCCCTTCATTTATTTGCACACAGTCAGCAGGTTTGGCTTGGGTCTGCAGGGAGCGGATCGATGCCACTTTCTATAGCCCCAATGCTCTCCTCCATCTCTGACACCAAGATAGTGTGATGATGGACCAGAGAGAGACTCTGATGCATCCCAGTGCTACAGTCTCAGAGAAATCGTAATAATTACATCAGATAAATAATTAAACAGGGAAAGAGCTTTGCAAGAATAATCCGCGGCTTTAAATAATGAAGACAAATATAAAGAGTGATAGTTTTGAACACTTTTAAACTATACTTTAACAGATTCCAACATGATGAATTAGTATTCATATGTAAGCGTGTTTTTTAGCGCATAAATATTTCTGTATGTTTGGACAGACACTGATATGCACAATACTAACATTATATGGACAGCTTATAAAATGAAAAGATTTAGAATAAATGTGATTATTTGAATATGTTTAACTGCATCACATTTATTGAACACAGTTAATGCATTTACATAACATGCATTGAAAAGGTTTCATTACGTCTGTGTGATTTCTAAAATCTGACACCGTGTTAAACCCTAAAATCAACAGAGTTTCACTTGTATTTCTCACTTGTTGAGCTCTGATGATAATTAAATTCTTCCATAAAAGAGTGCAAATGTTTTTACTGTTAATAGGCCCATCTGGATTCCATTTATAAATAAATCTGCCATTAAAAACATCTTTCTCTGATGTTCCCCATTATTTACTGGTAAATGAGAGTCCCACTATGGGTATTAAACTCACCTGTTTTGCACGTCAAGATTCGTACAATGTTGTGAAAAATAAACCCAATTAAAGTCGATTTTCAGCATAAGTGTGCAAGTTTATTGAGATTTATATGGAAGAAAAATAATGCCATATGTCCTTGAAACAAAAAAGCATGTTGAATAGCACTAACTGAAAAAATAATGCATTGCATTAACAGTGCTTGCATTTTAATGCCTTCTATTTCCAGGGCTTGCATTTTTAGGTCCTGAAATTTAACATAGTTTTCTATTTAAGCTGTGAATATTTCAATTCAAAATATTTCACACACATTTTCATAATTAAAAATTCAATAATTATGAGGGTTATGAGGGTAACCACAGTATTACAGCACAGCGTCAAGCATGATACAAGTAAAGGAAACTAAGCAACCGAAAGCAATATATGTCTTCCTCAGATGTAATGTTAGTTCTGTACATCAGCGTTGGGTAAAATAGCATTATAATCTCCTATGTGGTAGAGAAAGCTGCATGTAGGCTACGGGAAACATAAAAATGTTGAAATAAACATACACACAATCAGCTTTTACACATGTTTATACTGGCCCCAATAATCAAAACTTCTCCTTAGCGCTTGCTCCATTTCTGCAAATCAGTTTTTGTGAATGAATGATTAATCCACCTGTAGCTTTGGTCTTCATCAACAGCCGCTTGCGCCACCTGCTGGTGAGCGACTGACAGCAG
>NW_015646367.1:527953-528549 GCF_001515625.1 Sinocyclocheilus rhinocerous | reverse complement strand
TCACACAAGCCATGATACAAGTAAAGGAAACTAAGCAACCGAAAGCAATATATGTCTTCCTCAGATGTAATGTTAGTTCTGTACATCAGCGTTGGGTAAAATAGCATTATAATCTCCTATGTGGTAGAGAAAGCTGCATGTAGGCTACGGGAAACATAAAAATGTTGAAATAAACATACACACAATCAGCTTTTACACATGTTTATACTGGCCCCAATAATCAAAACTTCTCCTTAGCGCTTGCTCCATTTCTGCAAATAAGTTTTTGTGAATGAATGACTTAAAGGGGTCATATGATGCGATTTCAATTTTTCCTTTCTCTTTGGAGTGTTACAAGCTCTTGGTGCATAAAGAAGATCTGTAAAGTTGCAAACACTAAAGTCTCAAATCCAAAGAGATATTCTTTATAAAAGTTAAGAGTTAACCACGCCTACCTAAAACGGCTCGTTCTAACACACCCCCACATACCTACGTCACGATCTCGGAAGATTTGCATAACGCCGCCCAAACGTTCACGCAAAGAAAGAAGGCGTAACTTCTATTCTCGCTGTAGTATTGTTGTTGCCGCCGCCATGTCGTGAAGACGCTGTGTGGTG
>NW_015646367.1:500230-527824 GCF_001515625.1 Sinocyclocheilus rhinocerous | reverse complement strand
TTTAATTATGAAAATGTGTGTGAAATATTTTGAATTGAAATATTCACAGCTTAAATAGACAACTATGTTAAATTTCAGGACCTAAAAATGCCAGCCCTGGAAATACAAGGCATCAAAATGCAAGCACTGTTAATGCAATGCATAATTTTTTCAGTTAGTGCTATTCAACGTGCTTTTTTGTTTCAAAGACATATGGCATTGTTTTTCTTCCATAGATTTATATCAGCTTCCTCTGTAATAGTTTGAACTTGATTGTTATTTTAGGCATTTGATGCACTAATAAATGTAGGTGTACTACATTTTCCCACACAAGAAATGGGCATTTCTGCTTATTTAAGCAGTACAAACCATTACAAAATGCACATTACATGTCATTTGTTAAATTATAATGCCCTTTACCTATTAAAATTGGTGAAACGACAATCTAATATCTATAAAAACCTGGGGTGCACTTACTTATATATTTATATATATAAATATATAATTTTACAGTGTGTATATAATATTAATTATATATGATAAAATAATATAAAATATAGTATAATATAGCTACTCTTCAAGTACTAAAATAGTCATAAATGGAATCCTTAAGAATACTGGAATTAAAATCAGTGTTGTTACTGTTAATTAAAATGAAAACTATTAAACAAACATGGTTAAAAATAAAGTGGGGTTACAATAAATGGTAGACAAATGATATGAATGGTATCAAAAGGTGCTGTTATTATATATACATATTATTTTATATAAATATATTATAATTAAATTATACATATATTTGTGTGTGTGTGTAAAATCCATATTTTCCATATATTTAGTAAGTATACAGTTTGGACTAAAACAGTTGCAATAAATGGTGTTTAACAACAATTTTATGTATTAGATGCTGTCAATACTTAATATTATCAATACAAACATTCAAAAACCGGTTTCTGTACGAATACCAAAGACTTCACACTGAAGACTGAAAAGCTTAACATAGAGGAAGTTTCTAGAGGAACATTTATCCTGATGACCCTGACATGCAGATGAAGATCTTTGGCTCTCAAGAGGAATGATATAAAACTTTCTTGTACCTGTGACTTAATGGAACTCATTTAATAATGCATGTGCGATTCAAATAATGCCGAGCTTTCAACGTACATCTTGTGAAACATTAATATGTTAAATTGCTCAAAAGCCTTTTTGGACCGGCCTCGTCTCAGGCAAGCTGAAAGGTTGCACATGGAAAGCGGGAGAACAAAAAAAAGCAGTGAAGGAAATGCCAAAAACTGTGAGAGGAACCTGTAAAACGAGTGTCATAGTTGCCCTTGAGCAAGGTCCACATCTCGCTCCACTCAGGCGGGACTGAAGCGCTAATATGCACTGTATGAAAAATGTAAGTGGCGTAAATCGCATTAGATTAGGCGACCCGCTGAGTGAATAAATGACAGAATAAAACAATGGCTCTTGATGGAGGAGGGCAGTGGGGAACGTGCCGTTGCTCGGGGCTGAAATAGGCCTCCAGCTGTTCACATCATCCTCCATCCACAGCCTCGACCAGGTGCGTGCATGTCATGCTTCTTACCAACTTTCCTGAGTTAAATTAACACCCCTTATTAGCCTCTTAAAGGGGTAGTTCACCCAAAAAAAATAAAATTTGCTGTTAATTTACTCACCCTCAGGCCATCAAGATGTAGGTTACTTTTTTTCTTGAGTAGAACAGTAAAGAAGGTTTTTAGCTGAAACCAGTGATTCATAAAATCTAATTCAGTGGCTGTACATTTTTGAGAATAAAAAAATCATATCAAAGTACACAAAATTAATCCCTGTGGCTCCTGACGATACATTGAGGTCTTACGAAGCAAAATGATCAGACTGTGCAAGAAACTGAACATTATTTACAACATTATTACCAGTAATCCATAGTCTCAGGCAAACGGTCCGGAGTGATGTCCGGTTCACAAACGAATCATCCTTTTGAATCGGTTCTTTTTTTGTGAACTAGATGAACCAGTTGACCAAATTGGACTGAAGCGTCTGAAACAGTTTGCGGCTTGAGCAGCACAGATCAACAAGTTACTCAATCAAAACTCACTTTTGGACGCCTGACAGTCACACTCCAACTCAAAACAAACCAAAATACCAGCGTATCTGATCCTATGATAAATGAATCATTCAGAGCTCCAGCCAACAGTCACTGAACTGAGTCAATTTCTCTGGGTTTATGCAAAAAGGCGAGCTGATGAAGATGAGTCTATTCACTTTATATGCTTTAGACCTGTAAAACATCCACGTTTCACATCATTACTGGGTGCTTTAATAATGTAATTGTGTATACTGTATGTTACGTCATTGCGTGATTACATAAACAACTAGCGAATTGAACCAGTTCATTGAAACAAGCTGTCCAAAAGAACCAGTTCGCGGAAAATAATCATATTTCCCAGAGGATTTGCCTCTGGATTACAGATAATAATGTTGTAAATAATGTTCAGTTTCTTGCACAAACCGATCGTTTCACTTCATTAGACCTAAATAATATCATCAGGAGCCACGGGTATTAATTTTGTGTTTCTTTATATGCTTTTTAATTCTCAAAAATGGGTTGCCATTGACTTGCATTATATGAATCACCAAGGACCACAGTTTCAGCTAAAAATCTTCTTTACTGTTTTCCTGAAGAAAAAAAAGTCATACATCTTGGATGGCCTGAAGGTGAGTAAGTAAATTAACAGCAAATGTTCATTTTTGGGTGAATTAGCCTATCCCTTTAACATCTTTATTTGGCCAGCAATTTTCCGGTGGGCCACACGAAACTGCGGATCACCATTCCTGCTCCGCCAGGTGCTGCAACCATGGCCTATATATCACGCAACGACATGTCATCTAACAATGCGTGTCGTGCCCTCGCTATCCCTCTGAGGCTCGTGATCGCCAGCAGAAGCTCATCTGTAAAGGGCCAGCAGAAAGTCATGGGGTACAAGGAGACTGTAATCGAGACCCGGAGTGAAAATGACATGCGTGTGACTGGGAATATCATGCGGAATCATGCTGGTGTTGAAAGTGGAGCGAGTTGAGAAGCTCGTGTTCACCTTGAAGCTCTTTAAGTTTGCAAACATTCACGGCAGACCCCCTAACGGGAGCCTCGGGCTGTTCGTGAACAACTGAGGGAAGCTGGGAAGCTCACTGATATATTATTCAGTATTCAGTATGAAATTAGTATTCCTGCAAACAGGATTTAAAACTGAGAACCAGCTTTTATCATTACAACCACTAATAAAATATGATTATGTTTAAAATATAACTACCAGGGTTATTATAGTTAACTAAAACTGAAACTAAACCATTAAAAAAATTAAACCATTCAAAAGTGTATAAAAATATATTGTTCCAGATCCAGTGATTGCCATTTTTGGGGTGATTTCTGTACCTTCTTTTAGTACATATGAAAGACAGTGTATTTCTTTATTTATGGTTCTTGCAAAGAGATTGATTCTTCAGAGGTGGAAACTTGACATTGTTCCAACATTCGATGTGTTGCTGAGTGAACTAGCGGGCATTATTCATATTGAGAAGTTACGATTTATTAACAATGATAAGCTAGATATATTTTGGAAAATATGGAAGCCTGTATTAGATCACTTAGGAATGTGATAACTTTACTTATTTACGCTGGTTTTTATACTGAATTATACCTTTGTAACTCTTAAATTGATTTACCTAAATATTATTATCTTGTTATTGTAGTATTTTTTGTATTTACTTATTTATTTATTTATTTTCCTCACACCCTGCTGATGTTATCGCTGTGATCTGTTTGGAACTCCTTTATTTTGTGCATCAGAGATGTTTATTTGTAACTACTAGTATACGTACTATCGTTACTTGACAAAAACATTTTCATTACTTGAAATAAACTTCAAATAAATAACGATAACTCATTAAATAATATTAACAGATACAATGTTTGATTTTAATAATGTATAAGTAAATATTGAAATTAACATTTAATAAGATTTTAGTTTGAGGGAGTAAAATAACACAACAGATAGACAACACATCTTCCATGCCTTGCTGGCTAGAAAACAAATATACATAGTCCAGTTCGTGAACAAATGACTCGTATGAGCCAGCCACTGGTCACGACTCATGAATCAGTCTAATGTGCCACTGACAATCAGTCAGAGTGATTCTTGAATGATTCGCTAAACCAAAAGTCACTGCTTTAAAGGGTTAGTTCACCCAAAAATGAAAATTCTGTCATTAATTACTCACCCTCATGTCGTTCCAAACCCGTAAGACATTCGTTCATCTTCGGAACACAAATTAAGATATTTTTGATGCATTCCCGAGAGCTCTCTGACCCTCCCATAGACACCAAGGATCCTTACACGATCAAGTCCAGAAACGTAGCAAGGAGATCGGTAAAATAATTCATGTGACATCAGTGGTTCAACCGTAATGTTATAAAGCTACGAGAATACTTTCTGTGCGCAAAGAAAACAAAAATATAGTATCACATACGTAAACAACGTATGCTGTTCTGTGTCAGCAGCACCGTACGCGGATACGTCGTTTGCGTCGTTTACGCTTTGATCTGAACGTAAACAACGTATCTGCGTACATACTTTGCATACGTTGTTTACATGTGTGATATCCTCCAAAATGGCGCTATAGACAACGTATGCAAAGTATGTACGCGGATACGTTGTTTACGTTCATATCAAAGCGTAAACGACGCAAACGACGTATCCGCGTACGGTGCAGCTGACACAGAACAGCATACGTTGTTTACGTATGTGATACTCTCCAAAATGGCGCTATAGGGTGACACGGAGGAGAAGAATTGTTGAATAAAGTCGTTATTTTTGTTTTCTTTGCACACAAAAAGTATTCCCGTAGCTTCGTAAAATTACGGTTGAACCCCTGATGTCACATGGAATATTTTAACCAATCTCCTTGCTATGTTTCTGAGTCTTGATCGTGTTACTTACATTGCTGTCTATGGGAGGGTCAGGGAGCTCTCAGAATGCATCAAAAATATCTTAATTTGTGTTCCGAAGATGAACGAAGGTCTTAAGGGTTTGGAACGACATGAGGGTGAGTAATTAATGACACAATTGTCATTTTTGTGTGAACTAACCCTTTAATGAAGTCTAACCTGAACTCAAAACTGTATAGTTTTCTTTTTTTTTTTAATAAAGCTGAAAAATACAATACAATCGAAATATTTCAAACTTACAATATTATGGAAAAATACATAAAGGTTAAACTAAAATTAACATGACAAAAACTCAAAATTAAATAAAAACAAAGCTAAATAGAAATATTAAGAAAAAATAAAAAAGACAACAAAATGACTAAAAATCTAACTAAAACTAAAATGAAAACTAAAAATAAGAGCTAATTCAAAACATTAATAAAACCTATAATAGCATATAATAATACTAAAACATCACTGATGGCAATTAGAACCAAAACCGCTGACGGTGAGGACTATGGTGTGGTTGTGAAGCATTATGGAACATCGGCGGGTCCCTCAGTAGTTTCCTCATATGAATTTGATCAAAGCTTTATGAAGGACCATCACTCCTCTTTCATTCGCCAGTCATTTGCAGTCCACTCACCGTCTGCCTCCTAATGACGAGTCTCCTATTTGTAGTCATTTCGGGAAATTCAATGACCTACTTGCCGGGGTCACGCGCAAAATGAACTAGACAAGCATCTTTGAAGATTATGATAATAGATTCGAGGGGAGAAATTTGGATTGTCTTGAAATTCACTAGCACGGATCCTCATCTCATTACCCTCTTGCGTGGCAGCCTGTATCAAAAGCGTGATAAAAATACACAGCAGATAACATTAGCATTGTATATTTCCATGCATAATATCCGCTGTCCTTTTTTTCCCCGGCTAAAAGATAGCATATTGGTCGCGTCTTTGAAACAGGCTGAATAACACTGAGGGTACGTCCTGTTCCAAAGCGCAGAGAATTCGCCGGCATGCACACGCCTTTGGGTGGAAAATTATAGCTTTTTTGCTGCACGCAGGCGATCTGAAAGGCCCGACGGCGACTCAACGTACTGCGGAGTGGCTTCGCCTGGGAAAAGCAAATTCATGCAAATGAGTTTATCTAAGAGCCGTCGAGTCGTGCATTCAAAGGTGTGTTTACCGCTAACAAATTGAAACGTGGAGTTAATAGTAGAGTTCTCGCTCGCTCCCAGACAGACGCTCGCTTTTCCCAAAGAAAATATGGACAGAAACAGCCGACTTGTCTGCGAGAAAAAACAAAAAAAACAAAAACAAAACCAGCTGTGAATGTTTTATGAGCGGATCTTTGAGCGCCGTTGCTGTATGTAGAAGGAAATAAACACATTCATTATGAAACACACGTTATGGCCTATAAACCGGTGGAAATTATGGCTTAGTGGGAGTTTAGTATAGGATACTGGGGCAGGTTTGACTCCATGATAACCTTAACAACACATTTAACCCTACAAAGCCTATTTTTTGAAGGTATTTAAATAACAAAATGATCAAAACTTTGCTGTTAAAACCTGTACACACAATGTCTGTCGTCTGATTGATAGTTTAGACTTTTTTCTTTTAGTACAATTGTACAAGCGTCAACCTTCAGCTCGTGGTTCACATGTGTTTTTGCTGTAAATCTTTACTGATTTTTATAAAGTAAATGAGAGAATAACTGATATTTCAAGATGAACATTTAATGGACTGAAACAACCTACTTGATTATTCAGAAAAGTCCGTCTAAAATATGATCATCAGGCTTTTGAGGAGCATTTATTTGTTCATCTCTCAATTATCATTGTATTGCATTGCATTATATGTTTTGATCATCAAACTAAGCATTTAAATATCATCTCAAGACCTATTATTGGAGATAGATTGATGACTGATATTTCTATCATTTTATGTATACAGTCTATTATATCTCCTTAATCAGAATTGCTTACTTTTGTCTATATAAAGAAATATATCTGCACCTTATTGCATATTTTTGCAAACACTGTTTTTTCCTCCATATTCTCAAAATATCATGCTACATGAGCAATAAGAGCATGATGTATCAAATATGATACTGAAAAAAAAAAAAACACATATGCAAATTTCTTTTAAATATTGTCTAAAAGTTTAAGAAACGGTTGCATAAAAAAAACTGACTATTATTTCATATGTCAGGCTTTATAGGGTTAAAAGGCCCATGACACGGCAATCAGCAGACCACGGAAATCAACTGAAAATCGATTAATTCATCTAAAAATGAACTCTATGAACGTAAAAACAGAGGCAACAACACATCAGTTCCCTTCAAGACACTTCATTTTGCTTTAGTCCCATTGTTTCTTACAGAAATGCTGTAATTGCTCAAAACAACATACTAAACAAATGACTGGATTTTCTGGAACGTACGTTGCTCTGTTTTAATCATTACATCAAGCCCACACCGTACACATATGTTTACAAATAAGCAGATAAAAAAATAGCTATGACAGCCATTAACTAGTTAATTAGTTTGGGGCATTACTGCAATTAAGCTATTGAAATGTAGTGGAGTAGTGTTTTAAGTGGCCTATTCAAAGTAAGCATTTATAGTGTTTGTAATATTTCTACTTCTGTTTGTTTCTCATTCTGTTCTATTTTTTTTTAATGTTTGTGAAAGAAGTCTCTTATGCTCACCATTTACTTGATAAAAAATTGTGAAATATTTTTACATTTTCAAATAGCTGCTTTTCTATTGGAATATCCCGCTGACGTTCTCCTTTTGAACCTCTCGGACGAGAGCACGATTGGCAAAGGAAAGGGTTTGTCATAATTAACTAATGATGAATGACAGCAGAGATAGCCAATAGAATCCAAGGAAGGCGGTACCTAAGAGCATGAGAGTGAGAACATAGAAGAGACAAAAAGAAGTAACACCTACAGCACAAAAGGTCGCAGACCGTAACAATAGTAAATTGTAATTTATTCCTGTGATGCGCAGCTGATTTTTCAGCGTCATTACTCCAGTCTTCAGTGTCTTATGATCCTTCAGAAATCATGCTAATATGCTGATTTGCTGCTCAAGAAACATTTCTGATTATTATCAATGTTGAAAACAGTTGTGCTGCTTCATGAGGAAACTGATACATTTGATGTTTTAGGATTTTCTGATGAATAGAAAGTTCAAAAGAACAGCATTTATTTGAAAGAGAAATCTTATTTATTATAAATGTCTTTACAGTCACTTTTGATCAATTTAATGCATGCTTACTGAATGAAAATATTAACTTCTTAAAAAAAAAAATCTTACTAACTTTAAACTTTTAAATGGTAGTGTCTTTATTTTCCTCTCAACAATGTGATTTGTTTTTGGTGTGACTTATTTTCCAGAAAATACCATAATGCAAATTTTTATAGTGTATTTTAATATTTTAAAAGACCATTTAATACAAAATATGAGTCAGATGTTTATTTAGAACCCACTAAATGCCAATGATAGATCCAGCAAAAAATGAATTAGCTTGATTTAAACCACTATTGTTTGAGTTCAGGAGTCGTTTTGACTGATTCATTTAAAGAACCGGCTCAAAAAAACCATTTGTGTGTGAATCAATCATCACTATTGGTCACTATTCAAATCAGTATTATTGACTTGAACAATCAAGCCCATTTGATGTGCATTGTGCTTTTCACATATTATTAGTACAAAACAGTGCATTAATGCACCAAAGAAAACAGCCACTGTATAGCAGTGCAACAAACACGGTTCGGCCTGAAATACTTTATGAAGCATAAGTCAAACACTCCATATGTAGTCCCAATGTTCATTTAGGCTTTTTAGCATCTGGACTGAGCTATATAGACGAGGCTCCGGTGAATAAGGATGTTGACAGAAGCCAGTGTGGGTTCAGCAGGAGTCTGGGTCGCTCACTGCTGAGGGGGCGTAAAGTGCCCAAGTGCTGTGAAGCGTGAGGCTCAAGCACCGGCAGAAGATTAAAGGAGGGTGTAAGAGCCATCGAGCCTCGGCCGGACTCCAGCTCGTGTCCAGGAGCAGCATGCAAGTCGAGCTGTCAGAAAAGATGAGCCGGATCACACTGAACACATAACGCCAGCTCAGTGTGTCAGTCCTGCAGACGCAGCTATGGCAGATCAACGTGATCTCATTAGTAGTGTTGTTATTTGTACATTAACTGTGGTTCAGGCAGGCACACATACATTTTGAAATCGGACATTGCGTTACCATAGAAATGGTACTTCAAAATCTTTTAGCAGACTCCTCCCCCTTAGCGGGGGTGTCATATTACAACATGTATTACGGTCTTTTAGAATCAAAACTTTTTATAATCTTGACAAAATACATATCGTTGGAAAGGTCTGAGTCTCAAGATTCCATATGTGGTGGTTATTTTGTGATAGACATAATACTTAGAGAGAAATTGATAGATTTGTAACAGAAATGCATAAAAAAAAAATTCGATGGAGTTTGGGTGGCACCCGGTGGCTTTTTTTGGTATAACGCCTAAACAAAATTGCAGATGAACCTCTTTTTTTTTTTATATCAACTTCAAATTTGGAACACAACTTACGTAGACATATTGCTTTAATTTTATAGCAATTTTGTATTTTTAACTTTTAAAAAATATTTATTTTATATAAAATAAAAGAAAAATAGTAGAATACATTTTCTTTACAGTAAATTTAAACTTCTATAATTTGTTTATACTTTCAATTTATTAAATGATTTCACTTCTGTAATACTCTGCTATTTTCTCCATAATAACTTAAGTTTGTATAGTGCACTTTCTCGTGAATTTTCAAAAATGTGGATGACAGTTAAGGGGTTAAATAGACGATAAATAAACAAATAAACAACTTCAGAGATATACACATCCTTTGAGGATCAAAATTCGTATTTAATTTCATCTATATACTAATTTTATAGAATTGCAATATTTTATAAAATGTTTAACTTAAATATATTTATATATTTACATGACAAATGTTGAACACCATAACAGTTAATGCATTTATCAACATAAAAAAATAATAAAATCAAACTGCCATATAAGTAGTGCCAATGAGTTTTTATCACAACTGTATTTTATTTATAAATACATCTGCTGTTAAAATGTATTTATTTATAACTTATAAAATATAATTTATAGATTTAATATTAAATGAGTAATGTTTAACACCATAACAGTTCATGTATTTGCAAAAATAAAATAAAATCCAATGACCTTTACCACATCTGTAATTAATTTATGAATAAATCTGCCATTTAAGTCAATATTTTCTATATATATTTATTAAATATTATTTATATTTAATATGAATATTAAATTATTATAAAAAATAAAATAAAATTATAAAATAAAATAAAATAAAATAAAATAAAATAAAATAAAATAAAATAAAATAAAATAAAATAAAATAAAATAAAATAAAAATAAATCTGCCACAGATAAATGACAGTCTAACTCTATGTTTAGAGTTCGTCTATCCAAACATGAAAATGCATGTGTGCACTTACATATGAATACGAATGAGCCTGAAAAACCCTCAACTCCTCCAGCAAACTTCAACAGAGAGACTGGAGTGAGAATGATTTAAATAAGAAACGCTGAGCTTCTCCTTCCAGGATACACAGCCCAGATAATGCTAATGATGTCCTCTGGGATACAGCATTACCTGGACATGCATCTCCATCCTTGGGGAACCCCTCTTATAGTCTTTTCTTCTCTGGCCCGAGATAACATAAGGCAATCGTGTTCTCATAATGACATTAATTTTTAGATAAGATGACTAACATAAGATGACTCTCTCAGTGAACAGTTTCATTTTGCCATGATCCAAAAAACAATCGTTCTTTGTACAGAACGAGTGAATTAATTTCGCAAATGAATCCTAATAAACTGTAAAATCACCCCATAGTGAGTGAGAATACAAAAAATTCAAACATTGTACATGACAGCTGCATCCTGCAAACAAAGCTGGAAAAGCACTAGAGAAAACTGCAAAATCCAATCCAGATTACCTGAATTAATACACAACATCCAGAAGTCATAGTGCACATTGTTCCATCAGGTAACAAAATCAAGTTTGAAAGGCTGAAAGGATGATATTATATGAACGCTTCTGGGTATTTCTGCCCACTCTCGCTAAATTTAGGCCATGTTCCTGCAAGCACTGTAAATTAAATCTCACAACAGCGATGAGCTGCTTCTCATGTTTATATTAACTGCATTAACATCTTTGTGGTTTAAAATTAAGGATGAAAAGTTGTGAGCTGAAGTGAAAAGGGAAATTAAACTATATTTCAATTGAATTCAACTATTTAACCATCTGTAAGTTTTAACACTGACCGTCTGTGCTTTAGACACAAAAGAGAGGACTTTTTTTTTTTTTGGACAATTTATGGCATAAAATTATAGTTTTTGAACAGGTTCATTGAACAAGAAAGGAATCTAGACTTCATATGCACTATTACAAAAAAGCAAAATTTCTATTTAATTACACTATTCATCCATCTGTAAAAAGTTTGAACACTGACTGCCTACTCTAAGCACAAAAGAGAAGATACCTGTGAACAATTTATGCTGCAAAATAATAGTTTTCCAACAGGTTCATTGAACAGGATTAGAAAATGTGCAAATGTGTCAGACTTCAACACTACAGGAAACCAGATTTCGTATGCATTAATAAAAAAAAAAACATTTTTAACATCTCAAACTGGTGAATTATTCATGGGCTTCTCTCTGACTGTCCATTCCCGGCAACAACTGTTCGGAAAACCGCCCACTCCCACCTACAGCTCGGAAAATTAGTCCCGCGCCGCAGCTAATCTAACCGGGTTCCGGCGGGTTACGCAGACTTCTAATTTGAGCGGCCCAGAGCACATGAAGTACATGAAATTAGCTGCAGGTAAAACAGCATACATGACACATCAAGCACAGTGAAAATGTAAAAAAAAAAAAAAAGGAAACTTTCTAAGGTACTCTGTGCAGTCAATATTTAATACAGGGCTTCAAATAAAATAACCATAGAAAGAGTGCAAATGACTTTGATCCTATCTGTATTTAATTTATAAACATATCTGCCATCAAAAAGACTTTATTTATACATTTTTAAATATTATATAATATTAAATTAAAATGTTTTCTAAGCTATTTTGTGTGGTAATTAAACGTTTAAAAACATGAAAAAGGATGCATTGTGTTGATCAAAAGTGACTGTAAAGACATCTATAATGTTGCAAAATATTTCTGTTTCAAATAAATGCTGTTCTTTTGAACTTTCCATTCATTAACAAATCATCAAAAATGGTTTCCACAACAATATGAAGCAGCACAACTGTTTTCAACATTGATAATAATCAGAAATGTTTCTTGAGCAGCAAATCAGCATATTAGAATGATTTCTGAAGATCATGTGACACTGAAGACTGGAGTAATGATGCTGAAAATTCAGTTTTGCATCACAGGAATAAATTACAATTTAAAATATATTCAAATTTTGCTGGTTTTACTGTATTTCTGTTTAAATAAATGCAGCCTTGGTGAACAGAAGAGACTTCTTTCAAAAACATAAAAAAATCACACCAATGATGCAAAAGTGTAGAAATATCTGAGAATGCAGTCAATTATTTTCCACAGCACTCTCCAGTTGTTTTGACCTTCACTGAATACCGTAACTAAACCTACATTTCTCGATGTGCAACCTGCTGCACCTTCATTATGGATCTCGACCTTTTTTTGCCAAGCTTCTGAGCAAAATAACAGTCGGGGGTTCGAGTGCTGCTGGCATCACATCTAACATAAAAGCTAAATTAAATCAATAAGGAGAGTCTGATCTCACAAAAGGCTTGGAATCACAATGCGCTTCGTGATGCGAGCATGCAGAACACACAAGCTTCTGTAACACTCACATCCAGACACACACTCGCACCTTATCGATCCCAATCAGGACATGAAGCATTTAGAGCACTAATCCCATCCTAACAGCGCTCTATACTACAATTAACCCAGAAAAGCCCGCTGTCTTATATTTGATGTGCAACTTTCGAAGGCCTCTAAATGATCAACATGAACAAAACTTTGCTGAAAAACCTGTTGCACACAATCTACTGCACGCATTCTCTCCTCTGATTTTTAGCAAGTAACAAATATTTTAGTAATATTGTACAAACATCCACCTTCAGCTCTTTTCACTGTGAAATCTTTACTGATTTTATAAAGTAAATGTAAAAACTTTTATAGGCTATTTTAAAATGAACACTTACTGGACTAAAGCAACTTAGTTGTACTTGATTATCTATATATATCTATATATATTTATTTATTTATTTTTTTAAATCATGTTCAGATGTGAGTCTCGAATCTGATCATCAGGCTTTTGAGGAATGTTCATTTGTTCATCTCTCAATCATTATTGTATTGCATTGCATTATATGTTTATATGATATCATTAAATATCATCTTACTAAGAAATATTATTGAAAATATAGAGTGACAACTGATTATTTATATCATTTTAAGAAAGTACCTGCTATACTGTTATTAAGATCTAATTGATTTACATTGGAAGCATCAGAATTTCATCATACTTTTTGGTCATATAAATATCAGCATCTGCACCAAATTGCTATTTTTGCTCAGTTTGGTCCTCCAAATAAAATTGGACTGTTTTTCCTCCATATTCTCACTATATCATACTAGTGCCATAAAATCCTGGTGGATCAAATATGATACTTAACAAAAAACACATGCAAACTTTTATATTTTATTTTGTATAAAGATTCAACAAACAAACAAACAAACAAACAAAAATAAATAAATAAATACATAAATAAAAAATAAAAAAATAAAAAGCATACATACATAACTAACACTGGAAATTACCTGCTGTTTTTTTAAGTATTAAAGAAATTAATACTTTTCAATTCAGCAAAGATGCATTAAATTGATCAAAAGTAATGCTAAAGACATTTATAATGTTACAAAATATTAAATTTTTCTGACTGTTAGTATAGTGCTCTAGTACTACCACTACTTTAAATTCTAAGCAAGTAAGTAAGGAAGGAAGGAAGGAAGTAAATAAATAAATAAATACTAGAAATTATCTGCTGTTTTTTTTAATTGATCCATATAAACTACCATTCATTTAAAAAAAATAAATTAATACTTTTATTCAGCAAGGATGCATTTAATTGATCAGAAGTGATGGTAAAGACATTTATAGTGTGACAAAAGATTAGATTTTTCACATTTTTTTATATGTTAGGCGTTACAGGGTTAATAGTGTTCTACTACCACTGTGTAAACCATGTCTTTTCTTGTTTTGAATGATAAATCCTTAAGAACACCAGACATAAAATCCGGCACGCCGCCATTCCTTATTCCCTCAGAACCCTGCGAGACAAATAACAACAGATTCGGTAAAGATCTGCGTATCGACTGGTGCTTTGGAGTGCATCCTGGAGTATTACTCCGCAGCTGTGCCGAGATCCTCCCCAGAGACGGGAAACCCTATTGCTCCGCTGCCTCGTCCAGCCTCGGCGCGCCACACAAACCAGCGGCTTTCTCTTTGATGGTAATTGACTGTGGGGTCTGGGTCTTTGTCGGCGCCGTGCACCTTTAGCATCTCATTTGGAGGATGGCAGCGCTGTGTGCTCTGAATGTCACACTCTCCTTGGGATAATCAATGGGGGCGATCAGATAGCGGACACCTGAGGGACGGCTCCAGCCGTGTGGCTCTGGCAAGGCCGGGCCAAGGACTGAAGCCGCGTTGATTAGTCGTCAGTCGAGGTGCGATCGATAGCTTGCTTTCCATTGCTAAGCATCGCCACCTACGCATTTATAATCCTTTTATTGCAGAAAGATGTATGAGAAAGATAAGGCAGCTTCCTTCAGGTAACGCTTGGCATGTCTAGGAAACCAATCGGCTGTTTTCTTACTTAAGTCAGCAGTTTGTTTACTTTGAGTTTTGGTAAAGCCCACACCAAATCTGCGCCCACTGAAAACTCTGCTGATGTCCGCGAGACATTTGCAAAGTTACACACGTCCCACACTTCTTGTGTGTTTGTTTATGAAATACTTTGGCTAATTTGATTATGATTTCTGCCTGGGCAGAGCGGAATATGACTGTGAGGTAGTAGAATTGTGTTGCTATATAATTACCGCGGTAAACAAGTGTAGAACGTGTTAATGTGAAAATGTTTTTACACTGATGGATAATCGGTGCAAAAACATTAAGAATTTAGGTAGGCTATGAACTGTTTGATAATTTGGTTTGTGTCCATCAAGTTCCAAATAAAAAGTTAAAATAATCAAATGTTATTAGTGTAATTTATAAGAAGTATATTTTATTTCTTAAGTATTTCATTTTATTGGATTAGCTAAAATAAATAAATAAATACCACATAATTATTTGATATATAAAACTAATTTTAGACAAGTTGCTTTGGATAAAAATGTCTACAAAATACATAAATGTAAATAAAACATTCTTTTTTGTTTAATTTCCAACAAAACTGATATAATCTACTGTTCAAAAGTTTTAAATCGGTATGTTCTTCTGCTCACCAAAGCTGCATTTATTTGATTAAAACTACAGAAAAAAATGAAATATTTTATAATATATTTTTTAATTTAAATATGGTTTAAAAAAATATTTTATTCCTGTGATCAAAGCTGATATTTCAGCATCATTATTCAAGTCTTCAGTGTCACATTATCCTTCAGAAATCATTCTAACATACTTATTTTCTGCTCAAGAAACATTTCTTATTACAAGTTGAAATCAGTTGTTGCTGCTTCATATTTTTGTCTTTAGCATCATTTTTGACCAATTTAATGCATCCTTGCTAAATAAAAGCACTAATTCCTTAAAAATGCAAGGCTGCATGACAATAAAAAAGAATAAAGTGTTGCACATTTAGCTCAAATTCTACATTTTTGTCTTTACTGTCACTTTTAACCAAATGAATGCATCCTTGCTAATATATTCCTTGATGAATCAAGAGTTGCATGCTTAAATTCTGCAGAATTCTGTAGATTTCCCCTCAAATCCTGTCAAAAACTATACAGCAAAAGTCTGGGGATCTCATCCGAGATGGTCTTTTCTTCAAAGCATGGCAACAATGCATCTCCGCAATGCTTTTATATGCATCTAAAGTGCATTGGTGTGCGTCAGCGAGCCGTGAACACATTAAGCACAGCGTGATTATTGATAATAAACTGAGAGGAACATTTAATTGGAATTCTTGTATGCATTAATAATCAGATCATATTAAAGATTAGTCAAGACTGTGGTCATTATCTCACGCTTTCTATCTGCTATGAATCAGCATATTTCACGCCACAACCCCGAAAGAAATCGCAGGAAGTACAGACTCATTTTGGACTTTATCCGTCCGTTTCACATAAACAGAAGATCTAATGACCAGAGCTTGCGAAGCAGAGCTGCGGGACACGCTAGTAATTTCTCAAGCCAGATTCATTTGACAAGGGTGTTGGCTCTGATTTATTCCGCAGCCCTGCCAAGAGGCGACGTGCCGCACCTGCATGTCCTGCGCCGGACGGCCGGCTCATCATGCAACAGAAAGGGTCAGAGAGCAGAAAGGCCAGCACATCATCTTTCTGAGCCGCAGCAAGCTGAATTATGAAATGAGTTTCTTCAGTGACATAATCATGTGTTGATCGATGACTAAGCCCAAACAGGGAGGAAATTATATTTTACTGTCCTTTTAAATCATGAATGGAATATTTCATGCTTTTTTTCACGTTCTCGGTCTCTTTGTAAAGTGAACATATCTGCAGGCAGCAATCACGGTGCCGAGCACACGCTGCAATGCCCATTGTAAGGTCACAATGTGCAAATGCATTGCCGAGATATGCCTCTATTTAAAGTCTTCATTAAGGTTTCATTAAGATGAATTGCAAAAGAATCTATTTAGTTTAGAGTTTTGAGGGTTTGTTTGAATATGATTTGAGGCAATTCAAACGAATAGTTCACCCAAAAGTGAATATTTGCTGAAAATGGCCATTCAAGATGGAGATGAGTTTGTTTCTTCATCAGATTTGGAGAAATGTAGCATTGCATCACTTGTTCACCAATGGATGCTCTGCAGTGAATGGGTGCCGTCAGAATGAGAGTCCAAACAGCTGATAAAAACATCACAAGTAATCCACACCACTCCAGTCCATCAGTTGATGACTTGTGAAGACAAAAGCTGCGTGTTTGTAAGAAACAAATCCATCATTAAGGTGTTTTTAACTTCCAGCTAAAATTTGAGTCCTGTATCCATAATAATGCTTTCTCCATTGAAAAAGTCATCTGGCGTGAATCAGGAGAAAATCTGTACAGATCAAGCACCGTTTACAAGCCAAAACAGCTCTAAACAAATATGTGGCTGGATTTTGATGTGAGAGACAATGGGAGATGAACTTTTTCACTGGAGGAAGTGTTATTATTGACTCGCGTTTGACTTGATTTGTTTATTACAGATGCTGTTTGGACTCTCATTCTGACGGCACCCATTCACTGCAGAGCATCCATTGGTGAGCAAGTGATGCAATGCTACATTTCTCCAAATCTGATGAAGAAACAAACTCATCTACATCTTAAATGGCCTGAGGGAGAGTTAATAATAAGCTAATTTTCATGTTTGGGTTCAATAATGATGAATCTGATAACATGGTGTAAAATGGTTAAAATCACATTACCACAAGCCAAAAAAATATGAAGAAGAAACAAAACAAGAAAACAAATAATTTATTAATTTTTTTAAATATTTTTTTTTAGAAACTTTTATTCAGCAAGGATGCTGAAGTGACAGCTGAGACAGATAAATAAATAATGTTACAAAAGATTAGTTTCAAATGAATGCTGTTCTTTTGAATTTTCAATTCATCAAAGAATCTTGAAAGATAAAATGTAGCATGGTTTCCACAACAATATGAAGCAGCACAACTGTTTTTAACATTAATAATAATCAGAAATGTTTCTTGAGCAGCAAATCAGCATATTAGAATGATTTCTGAAGATCATGTGACACTGAAGACTGGAGTAATGATGCTGAAAATCCAGCTGCGCATCACAGGAAAAAAATACATTTTAAAATACATTCAAATAGAAAAGAGTTGTTTTAAATTGTAATAATATATCAAAATATTACATTTTTATCATATAAATGCAGCCTTGGCTGAGCATAAGAGACTTCTTATGAAAACAATAAAAAATCCTGCCAACCTTAAACTTTTGAATGCTTGTGTATCTGGAATCAAGTTTATTTTTCTCCCTCCACTGGCAAATTGTTGTTTTTCTTGTCTGAAGCATAAATCTTTAACAATTTGCCAACGGGGTCAGAAAAATAAACTTAACTCAAGATAAATCCTCTGAAAACATGTCATAACACACTATATTGTGCAATTTTGCTCCTCAAGTAAATGCATCTTATTTTAAGGATATTTAGATCATTTTTCTTTGAAAACAAAACAAAAGCACAGATTAAGATACAGAAGCACACCTTCTCAGCTCAGTCCCTAAAACACACAGTTCATCTGTTCAGCGAACGCACAAGTGTTTTCTGTCAGTCTAAGTGACCCATTTATTACGGCGGAGGGCTGTGTCTCGTTCCTGGCGTTCATGCTAATGACTGAGGGGGGAAGGTTGGTGACTCATATGTTTAACAGCACTGTCAACATCCTCTCATTTTCAAGCCCCCGCGTTCTCCCTCTCTATTCTCTAACGCTCGTCTATCTCTCGCCGTCATTTCTGCCCCCGCTCAATCAATACAGGTCAGCAATAATGCATGAGTCAAGCCAGGCTTCTCCGCTCAACCAATCCTGTCGTTCTCTGTATGTTGCTGCTGTCGAACATCATGCTTCCGTTTTGTACCTTCATGCATTTCCCCGAAACCACCTGAATGTATTTCTAGACATCATATTTATTTCTGCAGCCCGAAGCGCCGCGAGGGAAAATCTGGAAATTATTTTCCATCTGTGTTTAACTCGACTCTCCCTTGCTTTCTTCTCAGCTAACAAACGTATTTTCGACAGACATTTTGCTCCATTTGGGTTGTAGGATTGTTAAAATGTCAAGTTTTACTGAATGCTATTCATGCATGTACGATGGAGGGGAAAAGTTCTTGGAAAAACAGCATGAATTTAAGACTTTTTCACATGCTGCACTATACTTATGGTGTTCTTGTCATTTTTTGGAGCTCGACAGCTGCTGTATTCATTCACATCCACTGTATGAAAAATACTGGATGGACAAACAATGCTGTGTTCCACCAAAAAAAAAAAAATAAATAAAAAAAATAAACTAAAATAAAATAAAAAATAGAATAAAAGAAATTAAAAGAAAAAAATCATATGGTTTTGTAACAACATGAGAGTTAGTAAATGGCACAATCAGGATTAATACTGTTAACTAGAACTAAAACTGGAAGTAAAAGTAAAACCATTACTTCAAATTAAACAAACGTTAACTGAAAAGTGAAAAACAAAACAAAACAAAACACAAAAAACAAAACAAAACAAAACAAAACAAAACAAAACAAAACAAAATAAAATAAAATAAAATAAAATAAAATAAAATAAAATAAAATAAAATAAAATAAAATAAAATAAAATAAAATAAAATAAAATAAAATAAAATAAAATAAAATAAAATAAAATAAAAATAAAATAAAATAAATAAAATAAAATAAAATAAAATAAAATAAAATAAAAAAATAAAAACGGTTTTGTAACAACAGGAGAGTTGGCTTAATGGCACAATCAGGATTAATACTGTTAACTAAAACTAAAATTGAAAGTAAAAGTAAAAGTAAAACCATTACTTGAAATTAAACAAACGTTAACTGAAATGAGAAATAAAATAAAATAAAATAAAACTTTATTTCAGCTAGTGATCAAGGCAGCATTTCTCATTTTAATTTAATTTAACTAAAATTACTAAAATTGTACTAAAATGACTAAAAGGAAATAAACAATTAACATTTAACTAACTAAATAGACATACATAAAAAATACTAAAAACAACAAAAACACAACAAAATTACTAAAACTGTAACTAAATTAAAATGAAAACAGAAAAAAGATAAAATTTAAAACTGGTTTAAAATATTAATAAAAACTACAATGGTATCACTGATACTAAAATATCACTGGAAGAATCAAAGCTTAACGCTAAATTAATTAGCATAAAAACCGCAAATGAAGGAAGTGGTTCTCACCCAATTTTAATTTTAATTAATTGAGTGTTCTTTGTAAACCTGGAAAAGACATTTAAAAAAAATGTGCTATGTGCTTTTAATGAATATACTTTTTATGCAAATCTCTAAAAATATTTTGGAAATTGAGTACACTGGATTTTTCGAATTGTTAAAGTTCTAAATTGTAGTACGTTTTATAAGAAAATACTATTTCAGTGTTTCTACTTCAAAATGTCACTTTTTTTTTTATTCAGTGTTACACTGTAAAAATATGATCAGTAAGTCATGGCAACTTATGTTTTTACATTACTCAACAAAATAAGTTGAGCAATTTCAACTTTTTTTATATATAAGTTTTAAGTCAGTTAAATGTCATTTAATTTGAAATAACTTGTACAACAAAGCTGAACTTTAGTTTTTTAATAGGTGGAAAGTTTTTACAGTGTGTTGTTTCTTTGTAATTGTTTGTGAAATTTGCTAGCCATTTTTGAGTGAAAAAACTTCTACACCATATTTCCCCAGTATAAAACAGTATTGAAAATCCTGATCATCAAATATCGCTGTTATCAAATATTGTTTTGGACAATGAGGTTGAGAACCACTGTTTTTAGGAAGCACTTACTGCAGCCAACTTGGCAACGCTCCCGAGCAGCTATTTTCTGTCTCAGTAATAGTCGTGCTCGTACGGCTCCTATCAAGTTAACTGGGGAAAAAACAAGAGGTTTTGGGTTCAATAGCACATCAGCAATCAAATCTGACAGCAATAATGACAACAGCGGTCTCCTCCTCCCAGTACGGTCTCTGGTGTGTTTCTTCACACAGTACTTGAACATTAGAAGCCATTAATGCAGCACTCAGGACAAACCAGCACGTCACTAGAAGCTTAAAGGGACAGTCTACACAAAAATGAATATTCATCCTTTATTCACCCTCATGTCTTTCTAAACCTGTATGTATTTCTTTCTTCGGCAGAATACAAAAACACAAAAAAGTAAAACCAAACATCATTGACTTCCATTGCATGGACCAAAAAACAAAAACAGAGATTTCTCAAAATATAGTCTTTTAAGTTCCACAGAAGAAATTCAGTCAGTTTTGAAATGCCCTTTAAATTTCCCTTTAAAACTATCTAATGGTAATGATGTTGTTACATGTTTTCTAATAATATAAAGGTGATTCTTTATCATCATATTTACCCATAAATGTGTAGTCCACATGATATGTGCTATATTCAAAGTCATCTGAAACCATACAACACACAAAAATGAAGTTATTTATTAAAGAAGTATTTTATGCTCACGAAGGCAGCATTTATTTGATCGAAATATTATTACAATTTAAAATAACAATTTTCTATTTGCATATATTGTAAAATGTAATTTATTCCTGCGATGCACAGCTGTATTTTCAGCATCATTACTCCAGTCTTCAGTGTCACATGATCCTTCAGAAATCATTCTAATATGCTGATTTACTGCTCAAGAAACATTTCTGATTATTATCAATGTTGAAAACAGTTATGCTGCTTCATATTTTTGTGGAAACTGTGATGCATTTTAGTTTTCAGGATGCTTTGATAAATAGAAAGATCAAAAGAACAGCATTTATTTGAAATAGAATATTTTGTAACATTATAAATGTCTTTACTTTTGACCAATTTAATGCACGTGCTGAATAAAATGATTAATTTCCTAAAAAAAATAAAAAAAAATACAAATCTGTATTTCTGAACTCTCCTGCCCTCCCACTCTCCTTATTACACTAATAATATGGCAGGACACTTTCCGAAACAGCAGTCATTCCACATCTTTCTGTGGCTCCGCATGCGGTCTGGGATGGGCACACATAACGTGCGGCGTCCCACAGGGACAGCTAACATGTCCTTAGAGGGATTAAGGCCCTGTTGATGTGCCACACGTGTCTCTTAATTAAAAACAGAGCTGAACGCGGCGAGCGCGGTCCGGAGAGCGGCAGCCCCCTGCTCTCGGCCGCAGAGGCCGCATCTATTAGCCCCTGCCCCGCTGCTTTAAAATGTTGTTGGGTATGAGTATGAAAGAGATGCTGTATTACTGGAGAAACAGATTTAATTAAGCATGACAAATGAAGTGATGTAGCACTTCACGCTAAGACAGAGCAAGACGGATTAGGAAGTCATGCTAGAGGGATCACAGGACCCAGACTTCAGACCTTACCCAGTCTCTACAGGCACATTTTTAGCTCAAATTATGCATGAACCTTGTGTGATGCCTATGTAGGAAGCATTTTAAGGCACCATATACTGGAATGATCATGCTTCCTTGTAAGATAAACTTCTTTGGCCAAATTTTAAGGAAACACAGCAAGCGCCTTTCACAATGCATTCCCAGAATGCACTGCAAAGATCAATAAAAACATCCAACAGCATTCAAAATGGCAAATAAAGCAAGAGACTCGCAGAATTTCCGAAAAGCACAATTGCATACTATAGCAGAAATAGTAAGTATTAAGTATTAATAGTAAGTAGTATGCTACTCCAAATTCATCAAGTATGTTTGAAATAAAATTATTATTTATTTTTAGATTATGTATTTTTTAATACTGTTTATCAGCAAGGATGCATTAAATCAATCAAAAGTTGCAATAAAGATATTTATAATGTTAATAAATAAACATCATTTATTTGAATTAGAAATAATTTGTGACATTATAAATGCTTGTTTTGAGAGTGTTAGAATGTTGTAACTTTCCATTTTAAAAACAAATCACAAAAATATTAAGTAGCACAACTGTTTTTATGGAAACTTGTTTCTGTCAAAGGATAAAATGAATGAATGAATGAATGATTGAATGAGTGAGTGAGTGAGTGAGTGAGTGAATGAGTGAGCAAGTGAGCGAGTGAGTGAGTGAATGAGTGAGCGAGTGAGTGAATGAGTGAGTGAGTGAATAAATGAATGAATGAATGAATGATTGAATGAGTGAGTGAGTAAGTGAGTGAGTGAATGAGTGAGCAAGTGAGCGAGTGAGTGAGTGAATGAGTGAGTGAGTGAATAAATGAATGAATGAATGAATGAATGAATGAATGGAGTGGTAACTGTGCCTTTTTATCAATTCTCATTTTATACCTTTCAATGTTGACTTTCATCGCATAATTGTGAGAAAAAGTCAGAATTGTGAGATAAAAAGTCACATAGTCATAGTTTTCAAAATTGATAAGATTTTTTTTTCTTGAACACCACCAATACAGGAATACAGGATAGGCTACAGGAATAAATTACATTTGAAAACATATTCAATTAGAAAACAGTAATTTGAAATTGTAATAATATTTCACAATTTTGCTGTTTTTACTGTATTTTTGAACAAATAAATGCAGCCTTGGTGAGCAGAAAAGACTTCTTACAGAAACATTAAAAAATCTTACCAACCCCAAACTTTTGAACCGTTTGAATGGTTTTAGTATGTATACTACTTACTCGGTTACAAAAAAAAAAGTGAATAAAGTATGTGAATATGTGATGCAATAAAAGTTTCAAAAAGTAGCATGTTACATTGTTGTCATTGTTATTTCATGGAGTTTATGAAAATAAATGTGGTTATTTTGTATATTTAGTCTAAATTTGTGTAAATACACACTCGGCAGTCACATTAAATACTTCAAAAAGAGACAGAAGTCGACAGATTTGCTTCATGTTCCAAAACTGGTCACTACTGAGAGTTTGTGACAGTCAGGATGTGTCTATGTAGGCGATATATAACAATACAGCTTACTATGATTTGGAACACAGCCAGTGTTTTCCCATTACACATTAGATTTCATTGTGCACCGTAACAGCTGACTGCTTCAGTAGTAACGTGATCAAGACGTGTGGCAAAACACAGTCATTTATAATGGCATGAGCGTTTCATTTAAAGAGAACATCTGAATCAATAGCACACCTCCCATCTTCAGCAACAAACACAGTTACCATTTGATTTACAAAACTAATCTGGTTTGTTGTTTCTCAGGCTGTACTAGACACAAGGTGCACTTCTTGTAACACCAGCGCTCGTAAAATGGTCACGCCATAAACGTTGCACATTATAGAGGATCTCATCACATTAATATTGCATTAGAAATTAGGCACGGAGCAGGAGAATGGATGTACTTTCAGCGATTGGCTGAAATGCATGTTTTTGCTCACGCTCACCGTCTGGAGACAAGCAACAGAATTCAATCAGCTTGTGAGACCGTCCCAGATATTCAGAGCTCTTTTGGAGCCTTGTCCTATAACTAAAGCCAAAATATAAAAAAGAATGAAGGACAGGGGAAAATACAAGAATACTTGAGCAACAGAGCGTAAACAACTAACAAAGAGTGAAAAATTTAAGGGGGTCTGAATACTTTCCGTACCCACTGTATATTTGGGTATTTATGCTTTTAAATGGCATAAATGTTTTTTTTGTAAATAATATATAATATTTCATTATTTCTATCTATACAATATACTAATAAATAACATCAGGATTTACCTACATATATTTGATGACCTCCATAAACATTTTTTTTTTTGTGAGACAAGGGAGACATTTCAGAGTTGTTCGAGTTTTGAATTGAAATGAACAATTAAATAGAATTTGACAATTATTATAATATTATATATAAAAGTTGATTTATACATATACACTCACATAATACTGTATATATATATATATATATATATATATATATGTGTGTGTGTGTGTGTGTGTGTGTAAATCAATTTATATATAAAGAATTATCAAAGGCTCTAAAAAAACACAAGAATATTCATATTTTGCATAATTTTCAATCAAGCTGTAATTTTACAAAAAAAAAATATTATGCAAAAAGTGTCAACATATTTATTGTATTTCAAATACATAAAATACTAGTTATAAAATTTGACTTGACTGTAGTATAACATAAAAAGTAGGCCATTTTATTTTTACAAAATCTTTAAAATGACATTCCCACCACAAAATGCTATTAATCATAACTGATATGTCTTGGAAAAGACACTGTGGTGAAAATTTACATGACATTTCAGTCTACCTCAGACATTGTTAGTGACTAAATGACATAAACTAGTGGGAGTGTCGAGGGAGTTTATTTCCTAAGAGTCAACCGTGCCAAAAGCACCGTTGGCTGAAGAAACAGCCATATATAAATCTGTGGACGCACCCGTACTCAGTATTCAGCTCAAGCTGTGTGGCGTTTAGCCTCCTTCCACAGGCCTGCGAAAAAGCATCTTGTTATTGATCCGAGCCACGTTCGCTCTCTATTATCCGTCATCCAATCGGATGGCAGCTGCTCTGTTACGATAGCGTCAGTCATAACACCGCATACATTCTTAGGCGTGCTTGTGGCGGAGCTGGATAAATGGATGTGAAATAATACCATGAAAGAGCCAGCATGGCATGGCAGGGAATTTCACTGGGAGCTCATTAGGAAACACGTTTGCTGGAATGGAGACGCGAGCTGATTGCATTTCTCCGTCTAAAGCTATATGGATGAAGCATTTGGGTTTCACTGCTGTTCACTTTCTCACTCTTTCTCTCTGTTTTGGTGAGAAAAGAGCTGGGCGAAAAAGCTAAAAAATATACAATAATATCTCTCATCATATTTCAGCCTTTTAACAATACTCATTATTTAAATCAGGGGAAACATAATTTCAGCCAGTCAGCCATTTGTAGCCAATTAGAATCAAAATGATTAATGCAAAAATAATAAAACATTGAAAATCGGATTGAAAAAGAATCAAGTTTTTCAGTAAATAAAAATAAGAAAGAATGATATTTCATTATATCTATTTATATTTGGTAATAAATAACATCAATATTTAATTGATGCATGAGTTGTTCAAGTTTTGAATCAGTTCACTGAAATGGACAGTTTGAACCAATTCAAGTAAATAAATCACTTAAAGGGTTAGTTCACCCAAAAATGAAAATTAGCCCATAAATTACTCACCCTCAAGTCATCCTAGGTGTATAGATTAGCTAGATTAAAGTGATTATTACGTTTTGAATATGGATATTTTTCTTACAAAAACGCATCGATTCGCTACAGGAGGCCTTTGTTCAAACCCCCCCCCCACGGAGCCGTGTGAAACACTTTTTTATGGATGGGCGCTTTTTATTTAACTGCTTTTGGACTGATGCATGCAACACCCGCTGAGTGGCATTAAACAGCTTGAAAGATCAAAGACTATTATTATATTTTTAATATACCTCCGACTGGATTCATCTGAAAGAAGAAAGTCATATACACCTAGGATGACTTGAGGGCGAGTAATTTATGGATTAATTTTCATTTTTGGGTGAACTAACCCTTTAAGCTCTGAATTTTGAATCAATTTATTCTTTAAATTGTAAAGTCATTCAATTAAACTGATGATTTGGGGCCAGATTTACTAAAAAGGGCAAATTAGCATTAGTGCGCAATTCCATAAAAGCGCTGATGGGAGGGGAAAGTTCAAATCCATTCAATTAAAAAGATAAATTGAACTGATTCACGTCAATGAATCATTCACGTTCCAAGTCTGGAATACATTTTATTGTCAGGGTTTCAATTAATTGATTGAAATAGACAGCTTGAACTGATTCACATACATGAATCATTCAAGTCAAGGTCTGAATCAGTTCGTTGTTCAAGTTTTGAATCCATTTGACAGTCAGCATTTGAATTCACTGATTGAAATGGACAGTTTGAACTGATTCACATAAATAAATATTCTAAGTTCCAGTTTTGAATCAGTTCACTGACCAAGTTTTGAATGAACTCACTGAAATTGACAGTTTGAAATGAACTAATTTGACTCATTTGAAATAAACTGGAAATGCCAAAATGCAAACACAATGTCCAAAAATGAAATACCGTATTGTCCCGAATATAAGACGATGTTTTTTTCTTGGAAATACATCTGAAAAAACGCGGTCGTCTTATATTCAGGGTCTAGACTTTGACATGTCAATAATACACCCACAACAATAGGTGGCGCCAAATACGCATAAAACGAGTATGCCATGAAATACGTAATGTAATGTGTGTTGTAAAGATCGCGAGTAAAAACAAAAGAAAAAGAAAACCTTACAGCTGCATGAGTCGTGACTGTCACATTAGCCTGATGGGACCAAACTCCCTTCGTGATTTTAAAACGTAAGACAGTACCCAGATCTGAAGACTACAGTAAGATTTAACTTCTACTGTTAATAAGATTTTGGAAGGCTACTATTAGATGGATAGCCTAAATGTCCTAATTCAGATGGACTACCGTTTTTTTTTTTTTTTAATGGTATATCAAAAAGTGTATATTTTTTAAATGTGATTGTTGGTACATTTTACCAGTTTTTACCATACTTTCAAAACAAAAAATAAAATAGGACAAATATGCAATATGATAATAATTGAA
>NW_015646367.1:494797-499843 GCF_001515625.1 Sinocyclocheilus rhinocerous | reverse complement strand
CCAGGGTCCGTGGTGTCCCGGCGCCGGAGTGAAGGACATCTGGGAAGATCGCATCCTGGGTGCACCGGACCTGTGCAATAATCATGCTGTCTAATCAGCATCTTGATATGCCACACCTGTGAGGTGGATGGATTATCTCGGCAAAGGAGAAGTGCTCACTAACACAGATTTAGACAGATTTGTGAACAATATTTGAGAGAAATAGGCCTTTTGTGTACATAGAAAAAGTCTTAGATCTTTGAGTTCAGCTCATGATAATTTTGTTCAGTGTATATCATTTCTTATACACACAATATTGTTAAAACGCTGAAATATATATATAGAATATAGAATATATATCAGCATATAATATACTATATATTATGTAGAATATATATCAGCAAATGTAGAATATATATATATATATATATACATATATCAGCATTTTAACAATATTCAATATACAGTGGGTACGGAAAGTATTCAGACCCCCTTAAATTTTTCACTCTTTGTTATATTGCAGCCATTTGCTAAAATCATTTAAGTTAATTTTTTTTCCTCATTAATAAAAGGGCAAATTAGCATTAGTGCGCAATTCCATAAAAGCGCTGATGGGAGGGGAAAGTTCAAATCCATTCAATTAAAAAGATAAATTGAACTGATTCACGTCAATGAATCATTCACGTTCCAAGTCTGGAATACATTTTATTGTCAGGGTTTCAATTAATTGATTGAAATAGACAGCTTGAACTGATTCACATACATGAATCATTCAAGTCAAGGTCTGAATCAGTTCGTTGTTCAAGTTTTGAATCCATTTGACAGTCAGCATTTGAATTCACTGATTGAAATGGACAGTTTGAACTGATTCACATAAATAAATATTCTAAGTTCCAGTTTTGAATCAGTTCACTGACCAAGTTTTGAATGAACTCACTGAAATTGACAGTTTGAAATGAACTAATTTGACTCATTTGAAATAAACTGGAAATGCCAAAATGCAAACACAATGTCCAAAAATGAAATACCGTATTGTCCCGAATATAAGACGATGTTTTTTTCTTGGAAATACATCTGAAAAAACGCGGTCGTCTTATATTCAGGGTCTAGACTTTGACATGTCAATAATACACCCACAACAATAGGTGGCGCCAAATACGCATAAAACGAGTATGCCATGAAATACGTAATGTAATGTGTGTTGTAAAGATCGCGAGTAAAAACAAAAGAAGCAGAAAACCTTACAGCTGCATGAGTCGTGACTGTCACGTTAGCCTGATGGGACCAAACTCCCTTTGTGATTTTAAAACGTAAGACAGTACCCAGATTTGAAGACTACAGTAAGATTTAACCTCTACTGTTAATAAGATTTTGGTAGGCTACTATTAGATGGATAGCCTAAATGTCCTAATTCAGATGGGCTACCTGTTTTTTTTTTTTTAATGGTATATCAAAAAGTGTATATTTTTTAAATGTGATTGTTGGTACATTTTACCAGTTTTTACCATACTTTCAAAACAAAAATTAAAATAGGAAAAATATGCAATATGAAAATAATTGAAGACAAAATGTGTTTTACTGAGAAAAAACAAGATTTGTTTTTTAAAAAGCCTTTTTCCAAAAGGTACATCTGGAAAAAGGGGGGATCGTCTTATAATCAGGGTCGTCTTATATTCGGGCCAATACGGTAAATAAAATAATAAAGTGTATTAAAATCATCATAATATCTGCCAAATTTTAACAATGCCAGTAAAATCACAGACACAGTATAGTGTGAACGGTCAATATATCATGCAGCTGTACAGTAGACGAGAAATATATTTCCCACAGCCAAGAGCCATGACTCTAGCCGTCTTCACTCAAAGCGAGAGGTGCATCATGTTGGAGTGAGTCTGTGGTCTCTGGGTGATGTTTGGCGGCCGATGCGGGACGTGATGAAAGTCGGCGGATGGTAAACAGCGGGTCTCCGGGCGCAGGCGTGACCGCTGGTGCTGCTGGGCTAATGTACACCCGCCGGGATGCCAGCGCGGATCTGAGACCTCAGGGGGAGACCAGAGCGCTCCTGCTGCAGGACAACATCAGATACATGTGTGTGTGTGCTGGAGTGATTCGCTATCTCTTCCTGCTCGTGACCGCGAGATCTCAGACATGAAAAAAACAAACCTGCAGCTGCCCGCGGGTTATGTAAATGAACCATGATGGCAGACAGGGGTTTCTGTTTTCCCTCATGCGTTTGTGACCTTGAGGAGGCTACATATATATTTACACTACTAATGGCAAAAGGCCTGCTACTTCAGTCCGTACTAAAATAACAATACCAGCATGGCAGTCATATATGAAAACAGACTCCATTCTGTTCACTGGTTTTATCTATTTGGTTTGATTGTTTATTCAGATACAGAATTTGCTCTCTAAAGTCAATTTATTTGAAGGCAAGCAACAATACGGTACTATAATAATCACTACCAGTAGGATTAAAATAGGATGGTGACTTTCATACCAATTGCAATCTGGAGCTCACAGAAACAAATCTCTGGCCACCTTTTTCATGCTGTACAGCCAAGCTAAAAAAAACATGTACATCAACCAATAATGCAACAAGGTATAGACTATGGCAGAAACAAAACAAAACAAAACAAAATAAAACAAAATGTGTATCTTTGTATAAAATATATAATTAATATAAAATATATATTGTATACAATAATACGTTAAATATAAAATATCTTTAAATTACTGGCATAGTCCTCAGTGCATGTAACGTGGCTGTAAGTGTTTATGTTTTAAATGTATATTTTTATCATATATTTTGTATAATATATTAATTAATAAATTATGTATTTTAATTTAGCAAAATATGTTTCTATAGCTTGTGTTGTCCTTTATCAAATCTCAAAAATGAATTTATTGATTTATTGATTTATTTGTATGTTTGTTTGTACACCCTCCAATACCAGCGTACATTCTTTTTTTTACGATGATTTCAACCAATCAGTAAATCTATAAAAGTGAAAATATGTGTGACGTGAAAATACATCGCAATTATTATGTAATCAAAAAGAAAATCATTTTTGCTAGTCTTTAGTGATAATTGCAATTGATTGACGTACATTTATGCCAACAAATTATAAGGATTTATGCTGTCCAAAACTTCATTTTAAAACATTGGGGGTTCCAAACTTATTTATTTATTTTAATTAAACAACGTTTTCAATATCAGAACAGTTTTTCTGTGGTATTGAAATTTAGATTGGGAATCTGACTAAAAATTGTCAAGACAATCCTAATTTACATTTACCAACACGCACACACTTGTTTCATATGTGCTCTCGTGACCCGCGCCTCAGGTTGCCGCCAATTAGTGGCTCATGTAGCATCAATGCGCTGTAAACTCTGAACTTACCCATCACAAGCGCCGCTGATCCACAATGAACTTATCCAGAACATCTTATCAGAGCTCTCTGCTCGGCCAGTGCTTGCCCTGAACGCAGCGCATCTGATGTGCTTCCAAATGGCACAGAGAAGCGGGCAGGGCTTCCTAAACCTGCAGCGTGTCTCAATCAGGTACTATACACAGATGCAAATTAGTAGTGAGGATTTTGATTGGCCCTAATCAGTGCTGGGTAGTCACTGATTACATGTCATCTGGATTATGTAATCAGATTTCAAAAGTTAAGTACTTGTAATTAGATTCTATTTGAAAATACTTGTAATCAGACTACAGTTAAATTTTTATCGATTACATGATTACATATTCACACATTAGCAACAAATTATATATTCCAGTTTGGAAAACCAATGAATGGAATTTTTTTTTTTTCTCTTCGTATTTTTATATCAATATGGTACAAGATTATCCTGTTTAAATCAATGTGACAAACAGGTTAGGTCAAAAAATAATCAAGTAAGGCAGATCGAATATTTTGTCCTCTATTTTGTACGCAACAAATGAATTGAGAGTTTCAAAAAAGCCCACAAACAGGACAGACTCAAACAACTTTGATCAGTCATGTTCGTTTGTTCAGATTTCTCATGTGCAATCAGTTCATTTATGAATACGTCTCATTCAGTGATACTCCGAGGGCAAATTTGTTCGGTAAACTCATCTAATCAATGAAACGTTCCTTTCAAGTCTGCATCGCTCATGCTAAACTCAGTTTCTCAGTCTTTGAAGACGGGGGGAAAAAAAAGAAAAAAAAATCCACCATGCACTTCACATACTGTACGAGTCCCTTGAAAGCAAAGACGAACGGTTCTTTCACTTAAAAGATTTGACCAAAAACACTGAGGGAGAAAGAATAGCATCATTTGCATGCTATTACTTTAGCACGACACACTAAAGGAATTATGCAAATCAGATACACAGCCAAAAAATAGTGCTAAATCTCGCAGACCGGTTGTGAGTGGTGAGTTGTGGAGGACGCAGATGCAGATCTGGGGCCTCATTTATAACCGTTGCACACTGTACGCACAAAACCTGCCCTGAAAGAGGCGTATGCCACTTCCTACGCAAGAGGTGGGCTTTATAAAAAATATACTTGACGGGAACATTTGCGCACCTGCACGCAATCTCTGACCCATGCGTACTGACTTTTTTTTTTTCCCTGGAGAGAGAAAAGTTGTGAAGTAAACAACGATTTTAAACAGTTTTCGTTTCGATATATACATTTACATTAAATATTCCACTCTCATTAATGGAGATTAGCACTGAAATTACATAAAGGCATTACGCAGAAGTTAAACCAAAATTAGGCTATATGAATTTAGACATAGCCTATTTGTAGTGGATGCGCTTGATTACTTTTCCTGTGGTATGCTATGTTTTAAAGGGATCATATGATGCGATTTCAATTCTTCCTTTCTCTTTGGAGAGTTACAAGCTCTTGGCGCATAAAGAAGATCTGTAAAGTTACAAAGACTAAAGTCTCAAATCCAAAGAGATATTCTTTATAAAAGTTAAGAGTCAGCCACACCTACCTAAAACGCCTCGTTCTAACACACCCCCACATATCTACGTCGCTCTGTGGGAAGATTTGCATAACGCCGCCCAAATGTTCAAGCAAAGAA
>NW_015646367.1:492835-493774 GCF_001515625.1 Sinocyclocheilus rhinocerous | reverse complement strand
ATTTTAAACTGTTTTCATTTCATCATATACAATAAATATTCCACTCTCATTAATGGAGATAAGCACTGAAATTACATAAAGTCATTACGCAGAAGTTAAACAAAAATTATATGAATTTAGACATATTTAGTGGATGCGCTAGATCACTTTTCCTGTGGTATGTTATGTTTTAATGACAGCGAGGAGTGCTATAGGTGCACAATAATTTATCTTTAAACTAAACTGCACATCTCCTGTTATGAGAAAATATTTTTATCAAGAACAATGATCAATGATGCACAGTAACTTTGATATTGTGGCGGACACTGCTGGATTCAGTGGAACGGTCTATTGTTCAGTTTGAATAGGACCAATGATAATAGCTTACTGTACAACCGCAGCTGCACGGAAGTGTTGATGTCAAGTGAAGGCATCTCCACAACATTATGAAAAATACTACTGTATTTGAAAGATACAGCTTGAAGAAAACGGTAAGATTTGCACGTATCCTTTTTAAAATACTTTGTCAGTGACGCGCAGAGTCAGATAATTGTATTTAAAACTGCAGTAAATATGCCTATATCTTTCCACTAAAATAGCTAAAAGATGTTCACCTTATCAGCAAAACTGCATTCATTTAATTTTATTTGAATTTTTTAAAACAATTGAAATATTATTGGGCCAGTGGAAATGAATGAGATCAACTCTATTCTAAATTATTTTTCTGAGAACTATTTTAAACAGTTTTTTATGGATATTTTGATATATTTATTCTAAAACATAAGGATACCGGATGATTTTTAACAATAAAAATGTATGTGTATGGCACAAATGGCATTTATAGTCCGTATCTCATATTTCCTTAATGTCTTGTACCTTTGACGGTGTTAAACATGGTGTCACGTGGATGGGAATATGCATAGAAATGATATGCAGATGAGGTTATGCATAGTAAAACTA
>NW_015646367.1:488001-492761 GCF_001515625.1 Sinocyclocheilus rhinocerous | reverse complement strand
ATGGCATTTATAGTCCATATCTCATATTTCCTTACAGTCTTTTATCTTTGACGGTGTTAAACATGGTGTCACGTGGATCGGAATATGCATAGAAATGATATGCAGATGAGGTTATGCATAGTAAAACGAGGCGTTGTAAGCTCCATATATGGTGTTTTCGGGGAGGAGTCGGGGTGGAGATGCACGTACGCACAATCTTCCCCTGACTGGGATTTATAAAGGGATTTTTAGCAGGTTCTCGCAAAATCTAGCTTTTGTGCCTACGTACACTTTTCGGATGAAATCTACAGAGAGTTTTATAAATGAGACCCCTGGTGATTTTACTATAGATGTAGAGATGCTTCAATTATGTTAACTGTGAAATAATAGGTAAAAATAGAATAAAATGCAGACATGTTAATTAAAGCACTGAATATGGTGCATTCATGTCCAATTTGTCTTGATAGGAGGCATATGTTTACTTAATTTTAATCGCATGACTCGGGTCTCCTGCTTCTCTGATGTTTCTCCTAAAAAGACTTAAGCAGTCTCACAAGTTTGTATGACTTCAAACATCAAAAATTATTTTAAACAATGAATGACTATGAAACTCTATAGTGCTAGATTAATATTTGGCCCAGTGTTTTGAGATTATTGGCAACAAATACAATTAAATTTAAAAAAAAATCGTATTTTTTTATATTTTGTATTTGTTATATTTATATTTTCATATTTTAATATTTACTTCTTAAGTATTTTAATATTTAATTTATTCATTCATTTTTATTTTTTATATTAAATAAACTTATGACTTAACATATCATTATAAATCATAATGTATATTGGCTGACGAAGTTTGTATGACTTCAAACATAAAACATTATTTGAAACAATGAATGACTATGAAACTCTATAGTCCTAGATTAATATTTGGCCCAGTGTTTTGAGATTATTGGCAAAATAAAATACAATTCTATATTTCTATATAATTCTATATAATTCTTATTTTTTATATTTTGTATTTTTTGTATTTATATTTTATATTTATATTGTTTTATATTTATATTTTTATATCTTAATATTTACTTAAGTATTTTAATGTTAAATTTATTTATTCGTTTTTATTTTTATATTTTATATTAAATAAACTTATGACTTAACGTATCATTATAAATTGTGGCAGAAAGTGAATAAGAGAAATTTTTTGCGCTAAATACTGGTTAAAAAAGGTTAATGAGATTACCTCACAGCCTTTCATGAATGAAACCACTCACAAAAATAATAAAAAATTAAGTAAAACAATAAAAAATGAAATAAATAAAAATATTTAATTAAAAATAAAATAAAATAAAATGCACTAAATACTGCACAACTGGTTAGTGAATTTACCTCACAGCCTTTCATGCCTGAAACTACTCACAAACTCTATAAAATAAAATAATTAAGTAAAAGTAATAAAAAGTATTATAAATAAATAAAAGCGAATGAAAATAGAAAAATTTTTTTAATTTAAATTTAAAAAAATTAAAATTAATGTACGACTCAACATGCTAAATAGCCTGGTCAAGTTTGACTGCGAGCAGTTGTTGAATAGGACACATGATTTTCCACTAAAATACTGTACAACTGTTCAGTGAATTTCCCTCACTGTCTCTCTGTAATCACAGCCAGCTTTGTGATCCGCACGTCTCTCTCTCTCTCTCTTTCCTTCAGTCTCTCGCTCAGATCTGAACCGCCGCGTGAAGACGGCGAGGGAGGCGGTGGTCTTTGAAGAATGAAGGAGGTCACTTTTTAAAACCACAGTCCTTGAATTAGGAAGGTTGCCAGAGTGTTTGCTCCCCGGCGGCGCCTTAAAGAGCCCAGAAATAACCCAAACACCCTCCACATTTATCAGGATGACACGACGCTGTTGGCTTGTGATTTTGGAGGGTGGACTCAATAAATCTCAGCGGATTGGGCTGTTGGTCCTCAGGGCTCTCGTACGCTTCCTCCCGCGGCTCCTTCCATCCCCGCTCCCAAATCATGCCCGTTGCACCTGCAACCCTTGAGCAAGGAGTGATTACACCTTACAACCTGGAAATTGAACTCTAGCGATGAGCACCTGTGCTGGATGAAAGCCCCGCACACACACCAACAGCAAATCTTGAAAGCAGAGAAGTTAAAATCCTGAATTAGGGCCATGACCCTACACTTACGGCACAAACAGACTTAAAGGTGAAGTGTGAAATTTCTGCGCCACTACAGGCAGAAAACAGAACCGCAGCCTGTTTGTTTGAGGGACTCCACCAATGGCGTGGGTTTGACAGTAGATTTACCCGTTTTCCACCAAATGAGTGTTCAGAAATGACACACTTCACCTTTAAGGATAAAACCAGATTTAGGTTTCAAGTGAAGTGGGAGAGGACAGAAAAACCACAAATGAGATCTTTTTATGGCGTCTCCTAGAGAAATGAGATTAAAAGGAGAGCAAATACAGATCTTGCTTCAGTCTCCTATGTATATATTAGTAAATGATCAACTGATTGCATTTTAATGGCAGACATCTATATTTTTTTGTATACATAAATTTTTAAAATTAATAAAACAGTTTATTATATTTTATTGATAAATATAATTCATATTCCAATATCCAATATCAGTCGATACTGCCTTTTTGTATTTTCTCTACTGAATTTAAGGAAAATCAGGTTAATTCTTCAAAATTCCTGCGATATAAAAGAGCAACATATAAGCACTAAAACGATCATCTTGGGCTTTCGCTCATTAAACATGATCACAAGCACACAAAACACATGTCCACATATGACCGGATCCACATACGCTTTCTATCTGCCTGGAAAAACGTGGGAAACGCAGACTAGCGATCGTAATTTCCGATTCATTCGGGATCCTCGGCTAAATAACAGGTTGTCAGCGGCCCGTTTCCAGCGCAGGGCTACATGTGTGTTCGCTTTCACAGGATGATGTAAATATGACAGAGACTGACATCTTCGTCTCAGGACAAAGAGAAGGATGGCCGGAGAGAAACGGACAGAGAAACGCTGCGATGTGAGGCGGCGAGAGGGATGGAGGACGACGGGAGAGAGAAAGAGACACAAAGCGACACACTTCCCTGCCTTATTTACACGTAGCCGCAGCTATGACAGGTAATTTGGCCAAATTCTCCACAGAGCTCGCAGCAGACGGCGAGGGGATAGATAGAAAGAGAGAGAGAGAGAGAGGGAATAGTAAAGGCACAATGGAGGTGAAGGAGGAAATGTGCGGAAGAGGACGTGTGGCGACTGCCTGACGCCGCCTGGCTAGAGAGAAGGAAGAAAGCAAATGGGTTTCCAGATTTCAATCTAGAGCCGTGCTACATGTGTGTTTGTGTGTGTGTGTGTGTGCGTGCGTGTGTGTGTGTGTGAGAGAGAGAGAGAGTGTGTGTGTGTGTGTGCGTGCGTGCGTGTGTGTGAGAGAGAGAGAGAGAGAGAGTGTGTGTGTGTGTGTGTGTGTGTGTGTGTGAGTGAGTGAGTGAGTGAGTGTGTGTGTGTGAGTGTGTGTGTGTGTGTGTGTGTGAGGGAGTCTTGTTGTTGATAGATTCTAACAATTTTATTTATCACTCGCACTGAAGATATAAAACACATTTTTTTATTCAATTTCTCTGTTCCCATTTAGTACAGAAAGATCAGTTGGGTCACGACCGAAAACTGGGTCACGGATGCTGGGAATAAACAATACTAATGCAAATAACTTGACTTTGCACTTAATTGTGCAAAATAAAGACTTAACAACAAATGAAGGAGAAAAAGCTTCCAGTGTCTGGTGCTGATGTCAAAGGTCATGTGTGCAATCAAACTACGGTATTTTGGCTCAAATTATTATTTATGAATCTTTAAAGACCTCTTATTCATTAAGAGACTTCTAAACAATGTTCCCTCTAAGCTGCACGCGCGCGCGGCCGCCCACTTCTTCCACTGCGGCCACGCAAAAGAAATAATGTGCCGCGCACACGCATAAATGAGTTGGGAAAGCCATTTGCGAAAGCGAATGAATTTTTTAATATACTTTAAAATATAATTTATTCCCGTGAAGCAAAGCTGAATTTTCAGCATCATTACTCCAGTCTTCAGTGTCATGTGATCCTTCAGAAATCATTCTTAAATGCTGATTTATTATCAGTGTTGAAACAGTTGTGCTGCTTAATATTATTATTTTTTTGGAACCTGCGAGACTTTTTTCTTTGATTCTTTGATTAATAAAAAGTTTAAAAAGAACAGCATTTATTCAAAATAGAAATCTTTTTCTAAAAATATAAGTCTTTACTATCACTTTTTTATCAATTTAACACATTCTTGCTGAATAAAAGCATTAATTTCTTTGAAAAAAATTACTGACCACAAACTTTTGAATAGTAGTGTACAGATATCGCTATAGAGTTAGAACCGGTGAATGCGGTTTACAGGTTTCATAGAAAGAGAATGATGTGCGCCAAATGAGTCGCTATTTATATATATTTTAATGGTTGCGGACGAAATAGCTCAAATCGAGAGCCAAAGCAAACGCAATGACATGTGAAATAAAACGTCATCATGTATTAAAGAAGACTGGCTTGATTAAGTGCTGGAAATAGCGGATGATGGACACAGAACGGTAACAAAACTCAGAGACATTTACAGTCACACACAGGTGTATCGTGCAAACTGTACTTTATAGGGATGTTTAGATAGCTATAGAAGAATTCACGTTCACGTTTTTTTTTTAAAATATTTAACTTACAGATCTCAGTTTAAATGCTTCAGTTT
>NW_015646367.1:486024-487834 GCF_001515625.1 Sinocyclocheilus rhinocerous | reverse complement strand
CAAAATTTATATTTTGAATAAACACTGTTCTTTTTAACTTTTTATTTATCAAAGAATCCTGAAAAAATATCACAGGTCCCAAAAAAATATTAAGCAGCACAACAGTTTCCAGCACTGATAATAAATCAGCATATTAGAATGATCTGTGAAGGATCATGTGACACTGAAGACTGAAGTAATGATGATGAAAATTGCTTTGCTTCATAGGAATAAATTATATTTTAAAGTAAGCCTTGATGAGCATAAGAAACTTCTTTAATAAACATTATTGATCACAAACTTTTGAATGGCAGTGCATTAAACTGTGTAAAAAAAAAAAAAAGTTTTCTCAGGAAACCTAAAATGTAAATCATTTAGTCACGGGTCAAATTAAATACAAATAGCATATTAAAGTTAAAAGTTACACACTTTTTTGTGTGTGCACGCTGTACAGGTCTGGTATAAAGAATGTTTTGGCTCAGGTGGCCGAAATGTCCGCCCAATACAGAAAAGTTTTGCTCAGCAAAAAAAAAAAAATAGAGGGAACAATGCTTCTAAAACGTCATGATGCTGCAGGACCATTTCAAATTTAAATTAAATGGTGGGGAAATTAAAAGACCTAAAATATTTATCAAAAGTTTAACCTTTTAACATCATGACACCTTTAAACAATTAATTACACATTTACAAAATGTTTAATTTTCTAATCCTGCCTCTGTCATGTTTTATAATTTTTCATAATTGTTCTGTGTTAATAAAGTAACTTAATAGTTTTTGCAACAAAATGTCCACAAAAACAACCTTAAAACCCAAAATGAAATGTATTGGTATTACCATGACCAGGGCCGTCGCAGGGGGGGTGCGAGGCCCTCTGCAATTTGTGTGTGTGTGTGTGTGCAATTTCTGCATAGAAATTTTACGCCAAATAGAAGCAGAAAATCATGCTATACGCACATTCATGAGATCTGGTTAGCCTACAACAATTAATTTGTTGGCTATTTTACAAATGGGAATACAACGAATTCATGACTATGTTTTACATTCAAGCTACCCGTAAAAATTATAGTGAAAAGTACTTTAAATGCGTCTGGAATGCAATAAAGTAATGTTAAAGCTGCTTTTTAAAGCATTTGCTGCATGTATAAAAAAATAGGCTAATAAATAATTCGCATATCAGACAAAATTGCGTTGCAGCAAATCCTTTAAATTTTAAGGTATTCAGAACAGAGCATCAGAAAATATAAGCAGCTATACAATTATAGGACAAAGTTTTACTTATATGCCATTATAATTCGTGTTTTATTTTTTAATTGTACGGAATTATAAAATAAAACGCAAATTATCATCGAGCCTGTTTTAGGCTTTTCCTTATTTTTATATTTTAGACATCCATCAATTATGGTGATGAAAAAAATGACTCGCCATCTCCTCTTTGGATATGCCTTTAGAGAGAAATGCACGGATTACATAATGAAGGAGTTTCTATTTTCGATCTGAATTATTTCGTTTTACGCGCCTCCATGTGCTGCCGAGAGCGCTTTAGCTTCCACTCTCCGCACAAACGATTGGATATGCATCTAACAGCACACATTTATCTAGGTTAAACATTTAAACATTGTGATATTCTTGAACTGTTTTATATATAGATTTTATTTTAGGCAAGTCGTGATGATTTGAGAAGGCTAAATTGATCAAACATATAAGCTATGATCAATTCACTGTCTGCCGCTGGTCGTTACGTAAAAAACTTACATTTAACGAGCAAAAAATGCTCCAAACGTTTTTCTAAATTAACTTTATAAAAAAAACTAAACGAAATATAATCACTTTT
>NW_015646367.1:484794-485257 GCF_001515625.1 Sinocyclocheilus rhinocerous | reverse complement strand
CAAGTCCTGATGATTTGAGAAGGCTAAATTGATCAAACATAGGCTATAGGCATTGATCAATTCACTGTCTGCCGCTGGCCTTTACTTAAAAAAAACAAAAAAAACGTACATTTAACGAACAAAAAATACTCCAAACGTTTTTCTAAATTTACTTTTAAAAAAAACGAAACTAAATATAATCACTTTTCCATTACATACAAAAAATAACTATTTTAATAGCTGAAACAGTAGGATAAGCTTTTTTTTGGAAAAGGGGAATAAGACAGGCTAGGGCCTATATTTGAGGCCCGTGAAGGGCTCTAATCCACTTCATCCAATGCTGTTTTGTTCTCATCTGTGAGCATGCTCTTGATATATGTATTTTACCATTTTGTTGAGTTTAAAACATGTGACACATTCGTTCTGCTCTCACTGATCATTTGGTGTCCCAACACCCCCACCCAAAAAAAAAAAAAAAAAACTG